>NC_061820.1:7080963-7083463 GCF_019202785.1 Penaeus chinensis
TTCACTTCTTATGACTTTTCTCCGCATAAATTCGTCTAACTCACTCGTGCCTACTTTCTTCTCTCCCTCTTTTCGTGTGCGTATGTGTTTTATGTCCCTCGCTTCTCTTCCTTTTGCATTGTGCTTATGCTAATGTCTTTCAACCCCCCGTTTTTTGTTTCATCCACTTTCTTTCGTTCTCTTCTTCTCTCTCTTTTTTCTCTCTTCTTCTTCTCTCTCTCTCTCTTTTCTCTTTTCTTCTCTTCTCTCTTTTCTCTCTTTTCTCTTCTCTCTCTTCTCTCTCTTCTCTCTCCCCACTCCCCTCGGGCTCTCCCAAGTTCCATTTCCTAAACCTTTGCCCCTGAATTCCCAACTCTCCTCTTACAGCATCCCCCTTTTTCCTCCCCTCGCAGCACTCGTCTCCCACCCGTCCCTCGCACTCATATTTTCATTCCTCCACCACACCCCCCCCTCAGTCCCTCCCTTCCCTTTTTCCCCTTCATGCTCTCATTCTTCTGACATTTGAAAGATTTCCCTTCCACTCATAACTCCTTTCTATCGTATAAAACCCCCACAACTCTCTTTCGTTCTCTCACAACACTCCTCGGTTCTTTCCTCCAAACTTTGGGAACCTTCCCCCTCAAGCACCCAAGCTTCCCTCAATTTTCCCATAAAACCTCAAGTTTTTTTCCTCGCCTCCCTTTCGAACTCTTTTTTCTCTCTTTCTAAATCTTCTCTTCTCTTCTTTCTCTCTCTCTCTCTCTTCTCTCTCCTTTTCTCTCTCTTCTCTCTCTCTCTCTCTTCCTCTCTCTCCTAGATCCCATTCCCTCTTTCCTTTTATTCTTTTCGCTATCCACGACAGTACTTAATAAAATGGGCTGGGGCTAGGAGTACGGGTCGTTTTAAGGGTTCCCCCTTCCCTTCCTCTCTCCTCCTCCTCCTCCTTTTTTTTCTCCTCTTCCTCTCTTCTCTCTTCCTCTCCTCTCTTCCTTTATCTTCCTCTTTTTTCTTCTTTCCTTCTCCCCCTTTCCTTTTTCTTCCTCTGGGTCCTCTTTCTCTCTTTTCCTTTTCCCTCTCTCCCATCCTCTTTTTCTCCTCTCCTCCCCTCCCTTTTTTCCTCTTTTTCCTCCTTTTCTCTTCCTCCTCTCTTCCCTTTTCCCCTCCTCCTCTCCTTCCCTCTTTCTCCTCCTCTCTTTTCCCCTTTCTTTTTTCCTCCCCCTTCCCTATCCTCTTTCTTCTCTCTGTCTCCTCCTCTCCTCTTTTCTCCTCCTTCCTCTCCAATCCCTCTTTCTCCTTCCTTCCTTTTCTTTTCTCTCCTCCTTCCCTTCCCTATTTTCCTCTCCTCTCCCTCTCCTATTTCTCTCTCCTCCCTTCCTCTTTCTCCCCCTCTCTCCCCTCCAATCCCTTTTTTCCTCCTCTCTAACCTCTTCTCCTCTCTCCCCTCCCCCCATTTCCCCTCCTCCTTCCCTCTCCCTATTTTCCCCCTCTCTCCTCTCTCTTATCTTCTCCTCTCCCTCTCCCTCCTCCTGTCCCTCCTCCTTAGACCTTCGTTTATTCTCTTCGTAGAATCGCATGAACGAAGAGCAAAACAAAGAGAGGAACAGAGGAACAGAGAAATGGAGGAAAGGAGGGAAGGAGAAACAGCGGATAAGAGGATGACACGGAGGAAGGATAAGACGAAACGGCGAAGAAAGGCTTAAAGGAACGGGAGAGCGGAAGAGACGAAGAGCGGATGAGAGGTACAAGGGGGCAGGTGGTTAAGAGGAGAAGGGAAGGGAAAGGAAGGGAAGGGAAGGGAAGGGAAGGGAAGGGAAGGGAAGGGGAAGGGAATGGAAGGGAAGGGAAGGGAATGGAAGGGAAGGGGAGGGAAGGGAAGGGAAGGGAAGGGAAGGGAGGGGACAAAAGGGGGAAATGGAGTGGGGGAGAAGTGAGGTAAAGCGGGAATGACTTCACCCGCGCCGGAAACAAGGTACGGTACAACGGCAATGGACAATAACAACACTAGTCACTGCTCTTCCTCGGTTTCTGCTTTATTAATCATTGCTTTCTCCCCACTTTTCTCTTCGTTTTCGTTTGCCTCGTTGCTGAGGTCTAAGACCAGTAATGACGTTTCCCCTTTCCCCATTTCTCTCTTTCGTACTGTCAGAATCTTTTTAAGCAATCAGTATCAAATTATTCACCACATCTTCACCTCATTCACTTCACTTCCCTTTCCTTCTTCTCTCTTCTCTTCCCCCTCCCTTTTCTACCTCCTCTCTCTTCCCTTCCCCTCACCCCCCCTTTCCTTCCTCCTCCCTCCTCCTTCTCTTCCTCGGAGGTCGATTGATCTCTCTCGACAGCAGACCGAGCAACTCCCGTGGCGAAACATCTAGTCCATGACGCCCCTTGGGAGGCAAAAAGAGGGGGAGGGGAGAGAGGGGGAGAGAGGGGGAGGGGAGAGAGGGGAGAGAGGGGGAGAGAGGGGGAGAGAGTGGGAGAGAGGGGGAGGGGGGAGAGAGGGGGAGGGGGAGAGAGGGAGAGA
>NC_061820.1:7088463-7095963 GCF_019202785.1 Penaeus chinensis
TTCCACTTTTTTCTCCATCTCACCTCTCTCTCTCTCTCTCTCTCTCTCTCTCTCTCTCTCTCTCTCTCTCTCTCTCTCTCTCTCTCTCTCTCTCTCTCTCTCTCTCCCACTCATTCACTCATTCACTCATTCACCCATTCACTTACACTCACACTAACACTAACACTCACACTAACACTAACACTAACACTCACACTCACACTCTCATTCACACTAATAACCTCACCCCCCTCCCTTTCTCTCTCTCCCCTCCCTCTCCGTTCATATCTGCGAGTAACGGAGATGGTCACACTCGCACATGTACGTCGCATGCATCATCACCCTAACAAGACACACTTAACCCTGGCGACGCTCAAGGCCAGAGAGGCGAGTGAGTGAGCGAGGGATCGTGCGAGGCAATGACACTGCAGAGGGAGACATGAGGGAATGCGAGAGAAGTGTGAGGTAGTGTGGGTGATAAGGATGAGGGAGATAAGAGAGGATTACGTGTTAGTTTAATGAAATGATCAGGCATGAGGAAGGTTATGAGGTAGTTTGATGGAATGTTGAGGTATAAGGGGGGCGTGAGTGATCAGTCTAGAGAGAGTTTATGAGGTATGAGGTAACATGACGATAAGGGGGCATGAGTGATGCATGAGAAAGCTGAAGTATGAGAGGGCGTGAAAGAAGTATGAGGGGGTCTGTGAGAAATGTGAGGGATCGAAAGAGAATATGAGGCAGTGTAAAAGACGACATAGGAGTGTAAAATATTTATTAGAGAGTGTGAGGGGGTCAAGCTCTCATATAAATTGATGGATTGAGGACAAGGGAGAGGTGAAGGGGCAAGGGAATAATCCGAGTTGGTCATACGTCACCTATTTTTACATTAATACCAACAGAAAAAAATCCAAAAACACTTTAAAAATTATTACCACACAACTTACTAGAAAAAACACTTATAACCTTATTACTTCACAAATGGTCTAGTCCAAGATACCACCCGGTTGTCGCCGTACCAGCAAAACAAATTATATCACCATAACAAAACCCTTTTGTCACATCGGCACAATCTCGGGCACCACCCCGCTTGACAACAACAATCCTCGTCACCATAATTCTTACGAGTACTAACACACTTTCACTAGGTCACCACACCAGACAAAATCCTTCCTGATACTGTCACTATAACAACACCATCCACACACCACCATACCGGCCAGAATTCGTCTTGGCATCACCATACGACCGCCATCCTCAAGTCATGCTCCCTTTTACAACTCTTATGCATCATCAACCACACTCAAAATCCACCAACCTCAGGTCATACCCCCCCCCTCCCCAAAATCACCCCATAACCCCTGATACCCCCCTCCCCCCTTTTCAGGATCCGAGACGCAGGCGGTGGTGTTATCAGGCCTCGAGCTGCGTGGAGCCGATTGCTACTGATGGACGCTGATAACCTAACAATGAACCATCAAGGCTTTTTTGTTTGTTTCTTTTGTTTCGATCCACACACGCAGGCAGGGGACAGGGAGACACCGCTGGGCTACGTCGGCTCGGATGAAGGCTAGCCGAAGAGGGGGGGGGGGAGGGGGGAAGTAGCAAACCGCTCAGGAGTTTGGTGTTAAGAAGTGCATGGCAGGAGGTCTTTTTTTTATAAAAGAAATGTTATAAAAAGAAATTGAGAAAGATAAATCAGAGAAGAAATATGAAAAAAAGAAGTGCGTGTCTATGTGAGTGTGTGTGTGTGTGAGTGTGAGTGTGTGTGTGTGTGTGTGTGTGTGTGTGTGTGTGTGTGTGTGTGTGTGTGTGTGTGTGTGTGTGTGTGTGTGTGTGTGTGTGTGTGTGTGAGAGAGAGAGAGAGAGAGAGAGAGAGAGAGAGAGAGAGAGAGAGAGAGAGAGAGAGAGAGAGAGAGAGAGAGAGAGAGACAGAGACAGAGCCTAAGACTTATCTAAAATACTCAAGTACACTAGCCTTGTAAATCCAATCGCCGCCATGATTGCCATGTCCCTCACTATCATCGTTGCAATCTCATTATCACCATCCTCGGAGTGAAAATCCTGTTGCCATTATAACCCTTATCTGTCCCCTTTATCAGGTGTGATCAGCAGGTAAGTGCAGTCCCCCAACCTGGCTTCCCTTCAATTCTGCCATTCCCTTTCTCTGCTTCCTCTCTCCCCTGTTCCTCTTCATTTATCTACATCTCCGTAGCCTCATTAAAAGCCTCTTCTACTTGTCGTCATTTATCCAAAAAATCTATTTACGTTATCTTAACTAGAAGTTAGGTGTCACCCGGAACAGATAAGCGCCTGGGATAATAGGCTGTTAACGACCTTCTTGAATGGTTGTTAGTGTCACTCAAACCAGACAATGGGTTAAGTAGTGACTAGCCAAGCACTCACGAGGACGGATCCCGGGTTGGCACTCTTATTTATGAGGAGGCGGTGGCACTCTTCTCGTTGGACGCCCATTCTCAAGCATAAACATTCCCCCCCCCCGCCCATCCCCCTTCCCCACCAGTGACGTGAGAGCGTGTGTTTGCGTAGGGCGTCCGGCGCTCCCACGGCCTGCCGCCAGGACCCAAACGGGCAGCGTGCAGGCAGACAGCAAGCAGCGGGGAGCTCGTGCCGGGCTATTCATAGACCGCCAAAGCAATGACGTCACGGGAATGATACCGGGTCACGCAAGGTCACGCTCAGACTTCAAAAGAGAGGCAGGGGTAGGGGGAGTGGTGTGTTTGTGAATGTGGGGGGGAGGGGGTGGGGAATGGCGGAAGCAATGGGGGTCAATATCGTGGTTCAGAATACTGGAGACTCGTGATGAAAGGCTGCACCGGCTCGCGCGCAGTCAAGCTCAACTTGCAGGAGGATTTCAGGCGCGCACACGCGCTTTCGTGCTTGTGTGCGTGCGTGTATGTGTGTGTGTGTGTGTGTGTGTGTGTGTGTGTGTGTGTGTGTGTGTGTGTGTGTGTGTGTATGTGTATGTGTATGTGTATGTGTATGTGTATGTGTATGTGTATGTGTGTGTGTGTGTGTGTGTGTGTGTGTGTGTGTATGTGTGTGTGTGTGTGTGTGTGTGTGTGTGTGTGTGTGTGTGTGTGTGTGTATGTGTGTGTGTATGTGTGTGTGTATGTGTGTGTGTGTGTGTGTGTGTGTGTGTGTGTGTGTGTGTGTGTGTGTGTGTGTGTGTGTGTGTGTGTGTGTGTGTGTGTGTGTGTGTGTGTGTGTGTGTGTGTGTGTGTGTGTGTGTGAGTGTGTGTGTGTGTGTGTGTGTTCGTGAGAACGCGTATGTTCTTCTTGTGCTTGCTACGTGCGTTAGTATCTGCGTTTGTTCGTGCGTGTGCGTATGCGTGCGAGCAAAACATTTCCGTTAAAGAGTATAACATCTGTGTCTGTTAATGGGCACACGTCCACCCTGTGCGCGTGTGTACACAAGTTTTGAATCGGCCTAGACGCCTCATTAGCGAAAGACGGAAACATTTCCTTGTTGCTATGATAAAAGGATCCGGGCCGACCCCAGACGTCTCGCCCCCGTCTCATTTTTTCTCTCTATTGAAAAAACGAGTCTAAATTGGGAGACGGAGAAGGCTGAGGACCTTCCGGTCAACACAAAGGTGGCCAAGGCTCGGGGAGCGTGGGGAGTGAACCTTTTGTTTGTTTGTTTGCTTTAGTGGTGTTTCACTTTTATGGTGGTGATTAACAAGTCTACAGTGTTCCATGCACAAAAGTCGCCGACTTTTCGATCTGAATGTCTGATTACAAACACGAAGGCAAAGTCGGAGCTTTTATGTGGGCTCACGCGCAGTGTCTAAATGAGTGTGTGCATACATGTTATTTATTACGTTCACACGCATACACAGGCGCACATGCACACTCTGTCTCTGTCTCTGTCTCTGTCTCTGTCTCTGTCTCTGTCTCTGTCTCTGTCTCTGTCTCTGTCTCTCTCTCTCTCTCACACACACACACACACACACACACACACACACACACACACACACACACACACACACACACACACACACACACACACAAAACGTATACATATATATATACATATATATATATATATATATATATATATATTTATATATATATATATATATATATATATATATATATACATACATGACACGCACCGAATATCCTGGGAACACAGACGTAGCTGCAGCAAGAGACGAGCTACGCACGTACGAACGCACGCTAGGTCACACGTGGGGCGAGGTCGATGTCCTGAGTCGAGGCCTCTGGAAGGCCGGTTCCTTCCTTTTAGACGTATACCCATCCTGGATCTCCCCTGCCCCTCCCCTGACCCCTTTCCTAATACCTCCTCCCTTTTCGTACCAAAGGTTACGCCTTCTCCTCCTCTGTTTACATTCTTCGTAGGTCTTTCTCTACCTGCGTGTTTGTTTGTTTGTCTCTTGCTCTGTGTATCTCTTTATCTACCCTATCTGTAGCTAACTTTCTTTACTCCTTCTATCCTCCCTAACCTCCGGCGCTCCCTCTCCTCACACGTTCTCTCCCCTCAGTCTCTCTCCTTTCTCGTCTCCTCCTACCCAACTTTCGTCTCCTCCGCGTCTCTCCCCTCTCTCCCCCCTCCTCTCCTCCTTTCTCCCCCGGCCATTCATCACGCCTCGCTCACCCTCTCGTTCCGGCACACTTACATCCCCTCTCCCCCCTCCAGGCTCCCCATCCTTCGCTCCCCCTCTCCACCAACCGGGCTCCCCATCCTCTGCGTCCCCTCTCCACCCTCCGGTCTCCCCCATCCTGCGCTCTCCCTCTCCCCTCGCCTCTTCCTCTTTCACGTGGACCTCACTCGGTCGATGAACTCTTTACTGCCACCAAGTCTCTCGCATCTCCCCTCTCCCCTTCATCCAGCAAGCTCCCCTCACTCCCACTCCACCAATATGCCCTCTCACCACCATCGCCCCTCTCGACTTGCATGCTTGCTTTCTCTTCTTCTCCTCTCCGTCTTTTCCATCGCCTCTTCCACCTCCTTTCTTCTAACTACCTTCGGACCTGTTCCCCTTCTTCTCCCTCGCTTCAAATGGCTCCCATGAGTCTCCCCTCCCCCCCTCTTTCCCATCCTGAACTCCCCTTCTCCCCCGAAGCTTGTGGTCCGCCCTCCTTTTCTCCCTTTTGGCCCTTCTCAGCGACCTTGTCCTTGCCTTCTTGCTATCAATACTTAAGCTTGCAAGCTACTGCGGCAACAAGCCCTACCTCGCAAGAACTTTTTACCACTTTTTGTGACGTTATGCAAAATAATGGTTCCGATTTGTTATGTTACACCCTAAACTGGCACATGGTTAAGTTTTTAAGTTTCCCTTTATCTACCTAGAAAGACATTAAGATCAGTCGACAGACAGATTGACGAGTGCAAGTGTGAGTGTGTGTGTGTGTGTGTGTGTGCGTGTATGAACACGTGCATATCCGTGTATCTATGCAAACTTATGCATGAACACCTCCAAGGTCGCACAGTAATCCCTGAGATGCTGTTCAAATTGTCAGGATGCAGAATAGCCTGCCAACCCGACTCCTTGAAAGCCAAACCTCTGGCAAGTTCAGTATAAACACTTGGCTTCGTGTTTGTCAGAAAGCATAAACTACCACGCGATAAATTAATACATCACAATAAATGCCTTAGAATATATATCGGGTTAAAGTATACGACGATTATCAAGGGCCGCATGACAGCCCTATATACTTACGATTGTTTTTTCATTTGTCCATCGTTATGATCACTGTACCTGCTTCACTTATGTATTATATTAGTTAATTTACTTATTTATGTTTATTGTTTTATTCATTAATGCGTGCGTGTTTTGTCCTCTATGTAGTGTAGGCTCTCAAGTAGTATTGCACTTATATACATGCTATGATATTTTCCCCAATGTTCTCTAAAGTTCATCCAAGTTAGACGAATAATAGTAATTAAAAAACTAAACTTTTACATACACATAATACCTTCTAACTGTATTACTTCACTTAGTACACACTATAATTTCATCATCAGTTGATCCGTATATAGAACTTTTGCAATCTCCAACAACAAACTGCCAAACGATTTACTGTACTTGCCGTATCATAAAACAGACTCATTCTCCTCTGCATCTCTCATTACTTTTTGGAAACTTTCTGTGATAACTTTTGACGTTTTATAATGAGGTTAACTGTACATCCTACCCTAATATGTGACAAATAGTTTAACAAACTTTGCCTTTATAACTGACTTATGTTTGAACAAACAACAAAAGTGCTCATCTGCCGGCTAGTACCTTCTCGCTCTCAACACAGTAATTGTCTAAGTACGTGCATGAAAAGTTAACAAGGATGCCCCCCCCCCCCCGATTCTCAACACCATAAGAATGATCCTGTGAAGTCCTCTATGTCCCACAAACCCTTTATCTCTTGCTAATTTCCTCGTGCTTTTTATTAATTTAGCCTTTCCTTCAATGCCGTAAATTTCCAGTAGACCTTATCATCAACTTAATGGAATTTGCATACTTGTAGATCCTTGTCTGTATCGTTACTTTCTCAATGTCTCGATCTCCCCACTGCAAGTGTTATACATCAAAACTATTCAGTAGTCAATTACCAAAATAAATGTCTACCGATTTTTCAGCTGCCATTTATATTCACCGGTTATAAGTCATCCACAATACCCTATGGACAACGAAACAAATTGCATCTGTTCTTCACAAGCTTCTATATCCCACTTCCCCATACATACGGTACCGCCTTGAAAGCCTTTATATTCTTGGTCCAGGCGTGTACACTCCTTGCTTCAGACAACTCGCACATCTGCCCCATACCGGGCATTTTTATGTCCACTCATTCCTTTGGGTTGACGATCGTATATAGCCTTTCATATTCTCTTCGTCAACCCTTTTGGTTAAAATGGCGTCTGTGACTCAAGTGAAGATTCTAGTGAGCCAGTCCTTTCCTGTGTCAATGTTACTTGCTTTTTTCCAGTAACGCCTGAATTCAGAGTATCACAAGTCCTTTACACTTACATAATTACGGAAGATCCATGTACATAAATTTATCCCATTCAACATAGTATGGAATGCGGTCGTTTTGGTTACAGGTCCTCTGAGGAATAACAAGGCTCCAGTTACTTCTTTTTGAGACAACGAATTACTCTTACTATCTATTTATCTGGGACATTGTCAGGAATCGGCGTCTTGCTGTTATTGAATATCGCTATGACATTTTGTATAAATAACGAAAACAATGCCTTGGCTCTCAGACCGATCCTCTCTCAATGTTTGCTTCGGTTCCCATCATGGAAGTCAGTGACTATGGCATCAGGGGAGTCCTAATGCCTTTGAAGAGGGTCAAAATAGGTGTGGATCCACCTCACTCTACCCTCCCCTAAAGTCAACCAAACAGACACCCTCCAGCTGGCAAACCTGCCTTCGGTAGAACCCTTTGGAAATAGTGTTCAAACCAGCTTCAATTTCGCAATTTCTCTACTAAAAGTGTTGACTAGAATTTCTCTACTAAAAATCTTGTCATGTGTTC
>NC_061820.1:7108463-7115963 GCF_019202785.1 Penaeus chinensis
CCAAGCCTGGTTCGAGTGAGAGAGGGAGAGAGACAACCCACTCTCAACCCCCCCTCCCTCCCTTTATACCCCCTATAACTCAGCCAGCAGTATTGGAGGGGGAGGAGGAAGGGAGAGGAGGTAGAGAATGAGAGAGTGAGAAGAAGAGAGAATGAAGGAGGGGAGAGAGCGAGAGAGAGAGAGGAGGGGAAGGAGCGAGAGAGAGAGAAGGAGGGGAGAGAGCGAGAGAGAGAGAGAGGAGGGGAAGGAGCGAGAGAGAGAGAGAGAGGAGGGGAAGGAGCGAGAGAGAGAGAGAGAGGAGGGGAGAGAGCGAGAGAGAGAGAGAAGGAGGGGAGAGAGCGAGAGAGAGAGAGAAGGAGGGGGGAGAGCGAGAGAGAGAGAGAAGGAGGGGAGAGAGAGCGAGAGAGAGAGAGAGAAGGAGGGGAGAGAGCGAGAGAGAGAGAGAGAAGGAGGAGAGAGAGAGAGAGAAGGAGGGGAGAGAGCGAGAGAGAAAAGGAGGGGGGAGAGAGAAGGAGGGGAGAGAGCGAGAGAGAGAGAGAGAAGGAGGGGAAAGAGCGAGAGAGAGAGAAGGAGGGGAGAGAACGAGAGAGAGAGAGAGAGAGAGAGAGAGAGAGAGAGAGAGAGAGAGAGAGAGAGAGAGAGAGAGAGAGAGAGAGAGAGAGAGAGAGAGAGAGAGAGAGAGAGAGAAAGAGAGAGAGAAGAGAGAGAGAGAGAGAGAGAGAGAGAGAGAGAGAGAGAGAGAGAGAGAGAGAGAGAGAGAGAGAGAGAGAGAGAGAGAGAGAGAGAAGGGGGGGGGAATGGGGGTGGGGGGGAGGCCGGATGTCTTGTGCACAGACTGACTATCCGCACGATTCGCATTCCCTCACCTGCGCCCTAGTGACTCATCTTGCGGGTGAATCAAGCAATAAATGGAAGACTCACAAGCACTCACAAACACTCAAAGCATAGGAAGCAGCTGTTCCGAGTGCATTTCCCACATCTAGTTAAGTTTGACAGAGGAAATGAGAAAGAAGGAAGGAAATGAGAACAGAAGAAGAAAGGGAAGAAAGATAGGGAGGAATGGGATGGAGTGAGGAAGTGATAGGGAGAAGGAAGTGGGGAGAGACAGAAAAGGAGATATGAGAGAAAAAGTAAAAGGAAGGGGGAGCAGCGAGGAGAGAAGAAGGGATAAAATGAGAGGCAGAGAAGGAGTGGAACAGAGGGAAAGAACGAGTGGAACAGAGGGAAAGAACGAGTGGGATAGGACGAGGAAAGGAAAAGATATGAAAGGAAAAGTGGTGAGTGAGTGAAGTCGATTGGAAAAGGGATAAAAATTCTAGCACGAGATAGACCAAACAATCATGAAAGAAAGGGAACAAACAGCACAGCACGAAGCAAAACAGGACGCAAGCAATTCGAAAGCAAGCAAGCAAACAAGCTGGCAAGAAAGCAGCACAGCAAGCAAACGAGCGCGCACGCAAGCACAGGCGGGATGGCGAGGCAGTCAGCAAACCGACTCCACCTTGTGTTGGTGGTGACCTTGTAAACCCGGGCTGAGCAAGGGACAGTGAGTTAGAGGGAGGGAGAGGGAGAGGGAGAGGGAGAGGGAGAGGGAGAGGGAGAGGGAGAGGGGGGGAGATGGAGAGGGCAGGGAGAGGGGAAGGAGAGGGAGAGAGGAAGGAAGGAGAGAGGAAGAAGAGGGAGAGGTAGGGAGAGGTAGGGAGAGGGGAGGGAGAGAAGAAGGAGAGGGAGGAGGAGGGAAGGGAGAAAGAGTGGCAAGCAGAGAAGAGGAGGAGAGGAGGGGTGAGGTGAATTGGAGAGGAAGGAGAAATAGAGAGTAATAGAAATAAGGAAAGAGGAAAAGAGAAAAAGAGACGAAGGAAAGAGGGAAAGAACGAGGAAAAGGGACAGGAAAAGAAGAAACGTTGAGTGAAACTGATATGAAAAAGAAAAAGGATCGTTGGAAATAGAAAGTAAAAGTGAGAGAGAGATGGAGAGATAAGAATAGGATGAAACACGTAGAACGAAAGAAAGAGAAAGATGGAACGGAGAGCATACGATAACAAACCAAGGAATAAACAGAGGAAGAGAGACTTTAAAGCGGGATGAATCCTCACCCCCCCTCACCCCCTCACCCCCCTCAGCCTCTCTCTCACATCCCTCCCTCGCCCTCACCCCATTACACGGCCCCCGCATCTCTCTACGTACACCAAAGGCACGCGCCTGCTATGCTGCTGGTGTGCGTTGTCTGTGTTGCTTTCTATGCTGCTGGTCCGTGTTCTCTGTGGTGCTTGCTATGCTGCTGGTGCGCGTTGTCTGTGTTGCTTGCTGGCCCGTGATTGCTACGCTGCTGGTGTGCGTTGTCTGTGTTGCTTGCTATCCTGCTGGTCCGTGTTCTCTGTGGTGCTTGCTGGTCCGTGTTCTCTGTGGTGCTTGCTATACTGCTGGTGTGAGTTGTCTGTGTTGCTTGCTATGCTGCTAGCCCTGCGGTGCTTGCTATGCTGCTGGCCCTGTGTTGCTTGCTATGCTGCTGGCCCTGTGGTGCTTGCTATGCTGCTGGTGTGCGTTGTCTGCGTTGCTTGTTATGCTCCTGGTTTGCGTTTGTGATCCTTGCTATGCAGTTAGTCTGCGTTGTCTGTGGTGCACGCTATGTTGTTTTTTGAAGTTTGTTATGCCGCTGGTCTGCAATGTCTGATTATGGTGCCTCCTATGATGCTGTCAATGATACTTTCCATGATGCTGATATGCGGCGTCTGCCTATTGTGTTTGCTATCCTGCTGGTTTCCTCCGCCTTTTATGCTGTCTGTGATGTCTGCTTATAAGGTCAGCTCGTACCTTTGATGCCTATTATGCTGCTGGTCTCCTCTGTCTGTATATGACACCTGCTACGTTAATTATCTTAGATGTTTTACAATAATGCTTACCATGCAAGAGAGCCAGTGAGAAGAGACAGATCCAGAGGGCCGGAGACAAAAGAGAGCCAGAAAGAGACAGACAGAGAGAGGAGGAAGAGGCAGAGAGAGGGGCAGAGAGAGACAAACACCAAAAGAGTAATTAGGAAAAGAACGAAACTGAGGCAGAAAGAGAGAGAGAGAAAAAAGAAAAGCGAAGATGAGAAAGAAGAAAAGAGATAAGGAATAGGAGAGATAAGAAAAAAAAATAATGAAGGGAGATCAGAGAACAGATAGCAGAGGATAGGAGACTGAAAAGGGGAAAGTGAAAAGAGAGAAAACTGAAGGAAGACGACCGAAACAAGAGAAGAAGAGAAGCGGGGAAAAGAAGAAAGAAGAGAGACAAGAGAGGAACAAAATGAAAGAATGAGGCAAGAAAAAAAAGATAAGATAGAATGGCAAAGAAAAACAAAGCCATCACAAAAACGAAACAAAAAAAGAACCCGCGTAACAAAGAAAACCAAACAGAAAAAAAACGCAGAAAAAAACAACAACGAAAAACCGAAACCGAATTGTTATAGACACGTCCATCACTCGCCGGATTAAATCGACATTTTCTAAATTCGTCTTACACAGCGCGACATAAGAAAGAAAGCCAAGGTACGATTATGAGACGGAACCTTC
Source organism: Penaeus chinensis (assembly GCF_019202785.1). Taxonomy (NCBI): domain Eukaryota; kingdom Metazoa; phylum Arthropoda; class Malacostraca; order Decapoda; family Penaeidae; genus Penaeus; species Penaeus chinensis. Next base: position 7,112,018 of record NC_061820.1, read on the forward strand.
CACATCCGTGGAGACCACCTGAACGACCGGACAAACAACATTCCTTGCTGGAATAAAATGCTTTGCTGTATCGCAATAAACACCATAACAACGACAATAAAATCAACAGTAATGCACGTCCAAGCCAGAGGAAAGTTCTCGAAGGTCTAAAAGCTGGAAAACTCCCTCAGTGTTTATCCAGCTAATGCTACTGCCAGGCTATGCTCTGCTATGCTCTCTTGTGGGTACCTGGGCGAGTACACTGACCAGGTCCATATACTAAGAAAACATGTGTTCAACCTTATACCATGCCAGTATACACACTCTGCCCCACTATCGGTGTACAACATAAACAACTCCCACTCACTCTCACTCTCTCTCGCCCGGTCACTGCCTCTGGTCCGTCTGTTTGCCTGGTTTACTGTCTCTGGCGTGCAACTCCTTCCTCTGTGTTTTCATCTCTTTCTCTCTATTTCTCTTTCTCTTTCTCTTTCTCTTTCTCTTTCTCTTTCTCTTTCTCTTTCTCTCTCTCTATCTATCTATCTATCTATCTATCTATCTATCTCTCCCTCTCTCTCTCTATCGCTCTATTTTTGTGTGTGTGTGTGTGTGTGTGTGTGTGTGTGTGTGTGTGTGTGTGTGTGTGTGTGTGTGTGTGTGTGTGTGTGTGTGTGTGTGTGTGTGTGTGTGTGTGTATCTCTAGCTGCAAGCTGTTTCTCTCTCTCCCCTACCCTCTCTCCATCTCATATTTACCGCCCGGCTCCACGACCACCACCACAACCCCCTCCCCCCTCCCCTTGCCGCCCAGTACCAGACAGAAGATATTACTGGACACCGGAGCGCCAGACAGTGCCATCCGGGGCCGCTCCAGTTAAACACAATATTGGATGGCACGGCAGAAGCCCACATCCAGCCGAGGCGCCGTGTGATGAACGTGGCACTAAATGGCACTGGACATACGGACGCGCTGGGGTTTTGCCCAGGGTTTTGGGAGGAGTTGGAGGAGGGGGATGGCGGAGGGAAGAGAATGTGTGGGAGGAGAGAAGTGGAGTAGAAGGGAGATGAGGGGGGGGGGGTAGAGTAGTAAAAGGTGATAAGGGGGAAGGAAAGGGAGGAGGAAGGGGGGGAAGTGGAAGAGAACAGGAGGATGAAAGGGAGTGGAGGATTGAAAGGGCTGGGGAAGGTTACTGTACGGATGCATGAGCTACGATTATGCAACGGGGTGAAAAAATATAAAATACGAGAAAAAATGAAAAACAAAGAAAAATCAGGCATAAACGCATAAAAGAAGACTGATGGCGGGCGGTGAGATGCGTAATTAGATCGACTGCCGGGTGAAGGGGTCAATGAACGGAAGGAACAAAATAAACTGTGCTAAAAGGAACTGGCAAAGCAAACATCATTTTCTTCGCATACGACCAGCAACGACTACAAAAATGTCTCTCGAACCTTCCCAAACAAGGCAAACCTTATAAGGTAACTCAGACGGAAAGGGGAAGGGGTCAGGGGAGGGGTCAGGGGATGGGCAAAGCAAGGGGAGGGAGAGAGAGGGGGGGAGGGAGAGAGAGGGGGGAGGGGCATCAATAGCGACTCTCATGAATGACAGCAGAGTAAGTGTGTGAAAACGTAGTAGTAACAGAGCGGTGAAGTGTGACGTGGTACACTCCCCCCCCACCCGATCTCGCCATCCTCTTCGCCCCCCCTCCCCTCTCCTCCCCGCACGATATCCTACCCCCCTCAACAATCCCTTTGTGATTAACTAGACGATCCATGACTAGGCAGTGCTGAAACTACTAGCCAAATGACGCATATTGGTACAGAGATTAGCTCCGCCGCCCCTCCGTTTTTTCTTCTAACAAGTCGCACATTACTTCTGCTTCTCTTCTCTCCGTCCTCTTTTTCTTTGTGATTTGCACATTTCCCACTTTCTTCACTCTTTTTTGTTCATTTGTCTGTCTGTGCGTCTGCGTACGCGTGCGCGCGTGTGTACGTGTGTATGATTATTTGTCTGTCAATCTGTCCTTTCCTTCCTTTCTGTGTGTCTGTCTGTCTGTCTGTCTGTCTGTCTGTCTGTCTGTCTGTCTGTCTGTCTGTCTGTCTGTCTGTCTGTCTGTCTGTCTGTCTGTCTGTCTGTCTATCTGCCTGTCTGTCTGTCTGCCTGTCTGTATATCTGCCTTTCTGTCTACCTATCTATCTGTCTGTCCGTCTGTCTGTCTCCCACTTTCCCTCTCTCCCTTCCTCCTTTCCTCTTTTCATCTCTGGTCCCCCCTCCCCCTGCCACCCTTCCATCCCCCTACTGCGCCTCTACATCCTGTTGGGTCAGGTAGTGTCCGCCTCCCCTTCGGTGCCCCTTCATCACACTAGGCTTTCACTGCTTCCCCGCCTGCCTGGCTATCTACCTGTCTGTCTGCTTCAGTTTACAGCTGTGCCTGCTTGTCTTCTCCGTGCCTCTGCGTCTACTTCCCACCCTTTGTCTGTTCGGCTTTTTTACTTTCTCTTTGTCTCTCTCTAGTCTTAGCGCCTGCCGTTTCTTTTCTTTTTTTATCTGCCTGCTCGTTACCCTTCCTCCCCGCCTACCTCCCTACTCGTCTACCTACCTATTAACCTACCAACCTACCAACCTACTAACTACCTACCTACCTCAATCCCGTCCTCCCACCTGCCTGTCCTCCTCCCTCCAAACCTCCCCAACCTTTTTTTCACCCCTTTCCCTCTTCCCTTCTCTCAATCCTTTTCTCTCCCCCATTCTCTCCATCCCTTCCCTTTCCTCCACTTCATTCCCTCCCTCCCTTATTCCTTTATTCAAACCTCTCCCTTATTCCCTCCCTCCACACCTCTCCCTTCTTCCCTCCCTCCACACCTCTCCCTTCTTCCTTACCTCCACACCTCTCCCTTCTTCCCTCCCTCCACACCTCTCCCTCCTTCCCTCATAATTCTACATCGGGACCGCCGGATAACGCATGCGAGCAGTGATGATGCGCCACAGACTTGCATAACCGCTACGCACTACGGTAACGCAGGAGGCTAGCAAGGCCAGTGGCACTAAACAGCCGCGCAACTTTACAGCGGAGAGCGACAAAGAGTGCCACCCACGACAGCACCGGCAGCAGTGCCAGGAGTGGAAGAGGCTGTAGACAAGAGAAGAGAGAGAAGGAGGAGGAAGAGAAAGGGGAAGAGGATGATTAACAAGAGGAAGAGGAGGAGGAGGAAGAAGAGGAAGAAGAGGAAGAGGAAGAGGAAGAGGAAGAGGAAGAGGAGGAGGAAGAGAAAGAGAAAGGGGAAGTGGAGGATTAAGAGGAGGAGGAGGAGGAGGAGGAGGAGGAGGAGGAGGAGGAGGAGGAGGAGGAGGAGGAGGAGGAAGAGGAGGAAGAGAAAGGGGAAGAGGAATATTAAGAGGAGGAGGAGGAGGAAAAGCGGGAGGAGGAAGAGGAGTAGGAGGAAGAAGAGGAAGGGGAAGAGGAGGAGGAGGAGAAAGAGGAGGAGAAGAGGAGGAGGAGGAAGAGGAGGAGGAAGAAAGGAGGAAGATGAGAAGGAAGAGGAGGAAGAGGAGGAAGAGGAGGAAGAGGAGGAGGAGGAGGAGGAGGAGGAGGAGAAGGAGGAAGGAGAAGGAGAAGGAGAAGGAGAAGGAGGAGGAGGAGGAAGAGAAAGAGGAGGAGGAGGAAGAGAAAGAGGAAGAAGAGGATGAAGAGGAGTATTAAGAGGAGGAGGAGGAGTAAGAGGAGAAGGGAAATGCCTTTTATTGAAAATGCAAGTTATCCAAGGCACTACTGCAAACAACAAAGACGCAAGAAGGATGATCAACAGCAACACAAAAAAACGTGCAAACAAACAGCACCAACAACAGCAAGGAGAGCAACAGCAACAGCAACAAGAGGCGGCAAAAGCAAGGTCGGATCAATGGTACTGTGACCGTCCAAGTTCCCTTCTAGCCGTCTACCTGACTCCCGCACCGAAGAGCCAATGTCTA
>NC_061820.1:7123463-7150963 GCF_019202785.1 Penaeus chinensis
GGATAGAAAGGGATGAAGGATACACAGAAACGAATAAAGGGTAGAGAGGTGAGGAAGAAAGAGATACAAGGAATCGGGAATAAGAGAGATGGGACAAAAGAACGAGAGAGAGAGGGTAAAGAACACAAGCAATGTAGAGAAGAGAGAGAGAGAGGGATAATAGAGGGAGAATGCGAATAGGATAACTGGGAATCAAATAGAAAGAGAAAGAAGCAGAGAACCAAAGATTGAGAAAAAAAAGAGAGAGACAGCGAAGGAATCGAGGACGAACAAGAGGGTGGAGAAAAGACGGAAAAGAAAGAGGGTGAAAGGTGGGGAGAAAAGAGATAGAGAATCAGAGGTGGGCGAGGATGAGGGTGATGTGAGATCCTGCCTCAAAGGGACCGTGGTCGCACCCTTTGCACGCGCTCTCCTTGGACGAGGATCATCCTCTACTCAAATATTGGATGCCTGGCGAGAGGAGGGGGGACGGGTGAGGAGAGGAGGTGGAGGAGGTGGGGGGGAGAGTAGTGGTGAGGTGGAGGGGATGGAGGGGGTGGATGGCATACGTGGTCAAGGGAGGTAAAAGTGACAGGGAAAGTGGAGGAGGTAGAGGGAGGCTGTATTGATGTGGAGAAGGTGGAAGGGGAGGTAAAAATGACCGGGGAAGTGGAGAAGATGGAGGTGGAGGAGGGACAGGTGAAAGAGGTGGAAGATGTGAAGGAGGTGGGAGAGGTGGAGAATTTGGAGGAGGAGGAAGAGGTGGAGGAGGTGGGACAAGTAGGAAAGGTCGAGGAGGTGAGGTAGGTAGCAGAGGTGCGGAAAACTGGTGGTAGAGGAGGCGTGAAAAATGGATAGAGTGTCGTGAGGTAGATGGGTAAAGAAGGAGAAGAAAGTGGAGGAGGAGAAAAAGGAGAATGTGGAGGAATATGAGATGTCGAGGTTGAAGATAAGGGTTAGGAAGAGATGGCAGCTCATCAAAAAGGACAAGAAACCGGAAGAAAAAGGATAAGAGAGGAAAGGGATATAAGAAAAGAACGGAACAGAATATAATAAAATAAAAGAAATTAAACAATTCTTCCACAGCTCACTTTTACGGCGATGTTTTGAAGAAATCCTGCAAACTTTAAAGATATTATGAAATACACCTAAAAATATAATTTTTACTCGGTTACTTTAAATAAAATCAGAAGGTACAATTTTACCGAGATTTTCTGAAATATGCTCACAAACTTCACGTCTACTGAAATGTCTTGCAATAAACTTACAAACTTTACCATTATTGATATGTCCTGAAATAAGCCTGCCTTGGTTTATGCTCTTCGTTTCCTTTGATTTACGATCTAGAATTTAAAGTTTAGATTTGGGACAATTTGGCTGATTCAGAACCAATGCAGCCGTTTCATCATCATCTAAATGTCTAAATCCGGTCTAATTTTGCATGCTTTAGAATCTAAATGTTTGAAGTTTAATCTCTTCTAGATTACGGCTACTGATATGAAACAAGAGACGTTCGCCTTTCGTTTATCTAAGCCGGGTTTAGAATCCATATCTTGAGATCGGGGTTATTTTAGCAGGATTAGAATTTTGGTGCTTTTGATTTTGATCTCTCCGTGATTATCTAGAATCTAGACGCATACACTCAGTTCGTTTACGATGATTTAGAATCCAGATGTGTTTAGATTGGTTTATTTGGGACGATTAGGAATTCACATTAAGAATGCACATTAAGAATTCAGATGTTTGGATATCGTTCTTTTGTTTATTTTCGTGTCATGTTGTTTGTCTCTTATCCGTCTTGGTAGCTGTTTCTTTATTGGCGATTTTGCTTGTTTTCCTTGCTTCTCTAAGGGGGAGAGAAGTGGGAGATAAAAACGGAAGAGGAAGAGGGAAAAAGAAGAGGGAGAAGGAACAGATTGAGATGGAAGAAAGATAACGAAAGCAAAGGAAGAAGAGAGTATGAAAAGAAAAGGATGAAGGAAGAGAGGAATAGAGCAGGGAAAAGAGAAGAAAGATAGAAAAGAATCAGCGCATGGACACAACGAATGAACAAAAACGAAGTATAAAAGAAGAAGAAGGAGGGGAGGGTAAAGCAGGAGTGAGTGAATGACGCCATGCACCGCAAACAGCTGGGCCATGCATTTCTGCTCGCTGACACAAGTCCGTGCCGTCTGACCAGCTGCTGTTCAAAAACTTCATCGCTCGCATCCTCCTGGGCTTCTTGTTCTGTCTGCCACTCCTTAAATCCCTCCTTGCCCACTCTCACTTTTTCTTTCTTTCTTCTTTCTCTCTCTCTCTTTCTCTTTCTCTTTCTCTTTCTCTCACTCTCCCTTTCTTTCTCTTTTTCTTTCTTTCTCTTTTTCTCACTCGTTTTTTTTTTTCTTTTTCTCTCACTCTTTCTTTCTCTTTTTCTCACTCTCTCTCTCTCTTTCTCTTTTTCTCACTCTCTTTCTCTTTCCTTTTTCTCTCTCTCTCTTTTTCCACTTCCCCTTCCTCCATATCCCCCTACCTTTTCCTCCCTTCCTCTTTCTTCCCACTCTCCTACTCCCACTCCCACTCCCACTCCCACTCCCACCCCCACTCCCACACCCACTCATTCCCACTCCCACTCTCACTCCCACACCCACTCAATTTGCACTCCCAGTCCCACTCCCACTCCGCTGACACCTACCAATACACCGAGGCAGCTCTCCTACGCGTCAGCACACTCACCTGGAAAAAAAGAAAAAAAGTATAAGCTTGTGCAACATCTCAGCAGTTGTGCAATGTTGTGTCGCACAGGCGGGTAAGGTCACGTGGCCACTCACCCTACATGTAATATCATATTCATTTAAATATATCGACGAGGAAATATCATATAATATCATTTTAACATGGATATATGATAAAAAATATTCACGAGTATATATCATATATTATTTTAACGTCATGTGATAGAAAATATTCACGAATATATATCATATAATATTGCATTAGCGTAGATATATATCATATATCATATTATCAAGGTAAGTATATTATACAATACTATATCAGCGTACGAAGTAGCAAGACATGGCTACGAATTATTCATATGCATATGCATGTAAGAAGATAAATACTAAAAATGAATAACGGTACTTATATACTGTGTACCGTATCTGCAATAGCTGTCGTAATGTCAGATAATGCTGAGAACGATGATGATAAAAACAACAACAAATAATAATAATAATAATAATAATAATAATAATAATAATAATAACAGAACAATAATAATCATAATAGTGATAAAAACAACAACAAACAATAATAATAATATAACAATTATAATCATAATAGTGATACTACTACTGTTATTAATAATAATGATAATGATAATAACAACAGTAATAACAATGATAGTAATACTAACACAAATAATAATAATATTTATAATAAAAACAATAATGATATCAACAGCAATAGTAAAAATACTAACATTACTAATAATATCAGGCCTATCAATAATGATAATAATAATAGTAATGATAATAATAATAAAAATAACAATAAAAACAACAATAATAATAACATCAATAACAATGAAATAATGTAAATAATCATAACAGCAATATTGATTATAGTAATAATACTGATAACAATAAAGACTTATGGTAACAATAATATCAACGATGCTAATAATAACAATAATAATAATAAAAACAATAATGATAACAATAACAATAATAATAATAGATAATAATAATAACAACAATAATAATAAAAGTAATGATAAAATAAAAACAACATAATAATAGCGATAACAATAAAAATAATAGTAATAATAATAACGATAACAATAATAATCATCATCATCGTCATCATAATAGTAATATCAACAATAATAAAAATAATACAAAAATAGATAATAATCATAATAACAACAATAATGATATCAATAACAATAGTAAAAATAATAACAACATTACTACTACTAATATTGACGATGATAAAAGAAATAATAACAATAACAACAACAACGGCACTGAAACAGGCAGAATAATAACAGCAACAAATACAGATAACAACCATGTATGACCAAAGACAAACAAACAAATGCACCCAAGACGCCCTGATACTAAGAAAGGAACGAACATCGAAAGATCACACGCAGCGCCGCTCGATCCAGTTGCTTGAGCAGACGCAATTACGCAGCGACATTTAAATGCCTCTTCTCTTCTTAATTCCTTCCTCTCTTCTCCTCTCAACTCTTTTTTTTCTTGTATCTGTTTTTCTTTTCTTTTCTTCTCCTCTCTTCTTTTACCGTCAAACTTTTTTTTTTCTTTTCCTCTTCCTCTTTCTCGCTTTTAATCTTCTTTCCTTCTTCATCTTTTCCTATTCCTCCTCCTCCTCTTCCCATTCCTCTTTGTCCTCCTATTCCTCCTTCTCCCCCTTTCTTTTGCTCTTCGCTTTTTCTCTTCTTTCCTCTTCTCATGCCTCCCCAATCTCCCCCTCCTCTCTCCCCCATTAGTGCCTCTCAGTCCCTTCCCGCAAGCAAGCAACCTCACATCCCGTTAAGCAATCTAGGCATGAAAGCACAGCGTGGGAGAGGGAAGGAGGTTGGAGAGAGAGAGAGAGGGGGGGGAGAGAGAGAGAGGGGGGGGAGGGAGGGAGGGAGGGAGGGAGGGGAGAGATATGAGTGGAGGAAAAGAGAGAGAGAGAGAGAGAGAGAGAGAGAGAGAGAGAGAGAGAGAGAGAGAGAGAGAGAGAGAGAGAGAGAGAGAGAGAGAGAGAGAGAGAGAGAGAGGGGGAGAGAACACCTGCACGCGTGTATTACAAACCAGCACAACAGAGAATCAAAATAACCGAAGAAAAAAAAGGAGACAAAACGAAAACAGAAAGAGAAAGAGAGAAAGAAATCTGCCCTCGGGGTTTAAATTCCAAAACAAATTCCGGTGGGAAAGTGGGAGGGAGACCGGAGGGGAGGGGGGGGGGGAGCTGTTGGGGTGCTCGACTGACATTTAAAGTTAAATACCATTTAAATGTCCCGACAGTCCAGCGGTTAGGGTGGCCGGGCGGGGTGAGGGGGAGGGGATGGGATTAGAGAAGAGAGGTGTAGAGGGAGGGAAGGTAGGAAGAAAGAGAGGAAGAAAGAAGAAACAAAGGCAAGTAAGAGAGGCAGGGGAAGTAAGGAGGGATGGAGGGATAGGGAAGGGAGGTAGGAAGATGTGGAAGAGAGAGGGAGACGGAGAGAGGGGGAGGGAGGAAGGGAGAGGGTGAGGGAGGGAGGATGAGAGATACAGAGATAGATAGAGAGAGAAACACAACAACGGCCACGAGATAATAGTTAAAACAAATAAATGTGTTAGACATCATGGTCATACAGTGCTACCGACAACGAGGGCCAAAGAAAAGAAAGACAGCGAACAAGAAATAAAAGAAGAATCCCTGATATGAAAACTAAAAGTGACGGGGACGGGGAAGGGGGGGGGTGCGGGAAAGGGGGGGTGCGGGAAAGGGGGGGGAGCAGATGGTCAGACAACCCTCGTCACGGTGTCGGCTGCGGTTCTTGTAGGGGCGGAGGTAATGAGGGGGGGGGAGGGAGGGAGAATGGGGAATCTATGTTAATCTTGAGAGGGGTATTTATCGAACCAGAAGAGGGGTGAAAAAGGACGAGAAAAGAAAGAAGAGGTGATAGGAGAGAGTTGAAGGGAGAAGGGAGAAAAAAAAAGGGAGAGGAGAGAAGAAAGAAGAAAAAAGAAAAGGGAGAGGAGAGAAGAAAGGAGAAAAAAGAAACGGGAGAGGAGAAAAGAAAGGAGAAACAAATAAAAAGCGAAAGGGGAGAAGGAAGACTTTATCGAAAATTTATTTACTTCCATTCCGAAAATCACGCTTTACCGATACTACTAAAACACTTGAAAGGTACACCATATTTCAGCCACAGTTTACCAAACTTAACCACGTAAAGGGATGAATATAGCAGCAAACAAAAGGAGAAAGCACACGCACAAACACACAAAGAAATACACCCCGACCTTCTACTCAGTCACCACCATTACCAGCGAGATAAAAGCCCATTATTAGTAGTCGTAGTAGCCTTGTCCTCGGTACTACAACTGATGACGTCATCCGGGAGTCACTCATTCATTCATAAATATCTGTCATTCCGAGTAGGCTGGCGAAGGGAGTACGGGGACGGGACGAGGGAAGGGAGTGGATGGGAGAATGGAGAGAGGAAGAAGGAAAAAGGGAGGGGCGGGTCAGTAAACAAGAGGGAGAAGGAGAGGGAGAGGGAGAGGGAGAGGGAGAGGGAGAGGGAGAGGGAGAGGGAGAGGGAGAGGGAGAGGGAGAGGGAGAAGGAGAGGAAGAGAGGGAGATGGAGAAGAGAGGGAGAACAAATAAATAAAGATAAAAGGAAAAGAGACAGACACAGAAAGAGAAAAGAGAAAGAAAGATCGACGGTTAGAGCAGAGAGAGAACGATAGAACGTGAGAAACTTAAAACGAGAAAGACAAAAATGGAAGAAACAAAGAGAGAAAGAAAGAATGAATGAGCGGAAGAGGGAGGGGGGGGGGGTGCGGGAGGGGATGACGACGCGGACAGACACAAACCCGACGTGATTGAATAGTTTCGGGAATAAATGTCAGTCGACGTACACAGCATCGTCTGACCGGTGGGGGGAGAAGGGTAAGAGGGAGAAGGGTAAGAGGAAGAAGAGTAAGGAGAGGAGGACGGAGAGGATGGGCAAAAAGAGATAAAAGGAAAGGGGGAAAGGAAGGAGGTGGAAGCGAAAAAGGCCAAATAGGAATGAAAGAAAGCGAAAGAGAAAGAAATAGGACGAGGATGAGGAAGGAAAAATGAGTAGAGGAAGGGGAGACAGGACTTAATAGGAAGGAGGGAATGTGGAGGAGGAGGGGGGGAGGGTAGAAGGAGGGGATGTAAGGGATGTGGAGAAGGAGGGGGAGGGGGAGGGTAGGAGGAGGGGATGTAAGGGATGTGGAGGAGGAGGGGAGGAGGGGAGGGGGAGGAGGGGGAGGGGCGAGGAGGAAGAGGGGGAGGGGCAGGGGAGGAAGAGGAGGAGTGGGAGGAGAAGGAGGAAGTGGAGAAAGAAAAAGAAGAGAAGAAGGAGAAAGATGAAGAGGAGGTGAAGGAGATAGAGGAAGAGGCGGAGGAGGTCAAGGACGAGGACGATTACAACGAGGAGGAGGAAGAAAAGGAAGAAAAGCTTGGGAAGAAGTGAAAAAAAAGAAGTGGAAAAAGAGACAGAGGGCGAGCAAAAGGAAGAAGCTCATAACCATAACAATAAATAAAACCCAGATAGGCATTGAAAAATAAATCGAATGGGGACAGGAGGGGAGATCAGTAAACACCAATAACAACAGCAATAACAATAACAACAATGGCAATAACGAGAAAAGAGAATACAAAACGAGGAAGGCCTACGAATAAGAAATGGCAAATTGAAGTTTACGACAAAAGTCAACTACCAAGACTGAATGGGAAGACCGGAATCTCCACGAAAGGAAAGCGAGTAATACATGCTGATTAGAAGTCTCGGAACAAGTCAGGGTGAGGCAGCGAAAAAGGGAGAGGAGGAGGAAAACTAGGAACATGAGGAAGATGAGGAGGAGGAGAGAGAGGAGGAGAAGGAGGAGAAAGAGGAGGAGAAGAAGAAAGATGATGAGGCAGCGAAAGAGGGGGGGGGGAGGAGGAGGAGGAGGAGGAGGAGGAGGAAAAGGAGGAACAGGAGGAAGATGAGGAGGAGGAGGAGGAGGAAGAGAAAGATGAGGAGGAGAAGGAGGAGAAAGAGGATGTGGCAGAGAAAGAGGGGGGGAGGAGGAAGAGGAATACAATGAGGAACAGAAGGAAAAGGAGGAACAGGAAGAAGAGGAGAAGGAGGAGGAGGAGAAAGATGAGGAGGTGGAGGAGGAGGAGGAGGAGGAGGAGGAGGAGGTGGATGAGGAGGAGGAGGAGGAGGAGAAAGAGGAAGAGAAGGAGAGGGAGGAGGAATGGGAGAAGAAAAGAAGAGGAAGAGGAACAAGAAGAAGAACGGAAATGAAGAAGGAAATTAAACAAAGGAAGAACAAGAACAAGAAAAAGAACGACACAAATAAAGAAGCTGAAGACGAGGAAGGAAGATTTCTGTCGCGTCTGCGGCTGATTAATGATGCCACAGAAACGAGTTCTAGAACTTTGCAAAACACCAAGACGTGACGAACGCGGGGTCAGTACCCCTCCTCCCCTCGCCTCCTTCGCCCCCCTCCCCCCTCCGTTGACACCTCGAACTACCCCCTCCCCCGGTTAACACCCCTCTCCCCTCCCTCCTCCCCCCTTTAAACACCCCTTTCTCTTCCCCTTTCTCTTCCCCTCTCCCACTCCACTCTCTCCTCCCTCTGTTAACATCCCTCTCTCTCTCTCCTTTCCCTTTCCCCTTTCCCCTTTCCTCTTCCTCTTCCTCTTCCTCTTCCTCTTCTCCTTTTCCTTCTTCTTCTTCCTCTTCTCCCCCCGACCTATTCCATTCCCTTTGAAGTGCAGTTAGAATAAGCGATTACCGAATTACACGCAAACACGTTCGGAACTACTGGACCGGGGATACTAAATAATGCATAAATAATGAAGGACATGAAATGCGGATCTAGTTGCAGTAATCTAAAAGATATTTCATTTCATGAGAGAGACAGAGATATAAATATATATATATATATAGATAGATATATAGATAGATATATAGATAGATTAAAGTTTTTAGATAGATAGGGCAAATAAAACCCGTTAGATTTGAGAGGCAGAGATAGACAGTTTGATAGATAATAGATAGTTGATAGTAGATAGAGAGATAGATAGAGAGAGAGAGGAGGAGAGGGAGAGGAGAGAGACGAGAGAGAGGGGGAGAGAAGAGAGGAGAAGAGAGAGAGAGCAAGAGGAGGGGAGAGAAAGGAGAGAGAGGGAGTGACATAGGGGAGAGAGAAGAAGAGAGAGAGAGAGAGAGAGAGGGTAGAGAAGAGAGAGAGAGACGAGAGGAGCGAGAGAGAGAGGGGGGGAGAGTGAGAGAGAGAGGAGGAGAGAAGACAAGGAGAGAGGAAGAGAGAGAGAGAGAGAAGGACGAAGGAGAGAGATGAGGGGAGAGGAGAGAGAGAGAGAGTGGGGGAGAGACAGAGGAGATGGAGAGATGAGGAAGACGAGAGAGGAGGGAGAGAAGGAGGAGAGAGAAAAGTAGAGATGAGAGAGGTGGAGTGAGAAGGAGAGAGACAGACGGGGAGAGACCAGAGGGGAGAGGGCAGAGAGAGAGGAGAGACAGGAGAGAGGAGAGAGGGCAGAGAGGAGGAGAGAGATAGAGGAGAGAGAGGAGAGAGAGAGAGAAGAGAGAGAGAGGGAAGAGAGAGAGGGAGATGAGAGATGAGGAGAGAGAGAGAACGGAATGAGGAAGAGAGAGAGAGAGAGAGAGGACAGATGAGAGAGAGAGAGACAGAGAGAGAGAGTGAGGGCAGAGAGAGACGAGAGAGAGAGTGACAGGACAGGAGAGAGAGAGAGAGACAGAGGAGAGAGGACAGAAGACAGAGAGACAGAGAGACAGAGAGACAGAGAGAGACAGAGAGAGCAGAGAGAGACAGAGAAAAGAAAGAAGAGAGACAGAGAGAGGGATGAGGGAGAGGGGAGACGAGACAGAGAGGTGAGAGAGACGAGGAGAGAGAGAGAAGAGAGGAGAGAGAGAGAGGATGAGAGAGACAGAGAGAGAAGAGAGAGAAGAGAGACAGAGAGAGAGAGTGAGATGGAGAGAGAGCGGAGAGAGAGAGAGTGAGAGAGAGAGAGATGAGGAGAGAGGATGAGAGACGGGAGAGAGGAGAGAGGAAGGAGAGAAGGAGAGAGGAGAGAGAGAGAAAGAAAGCAAAAGAGAAATGGGGAGAGAAAGAGCAAAGAGAAAGTGGAAAGAGGGAAGAGAAAGAAAAAGAAAGAGAAAGAAAAGGGCAAGAGAAGGAAAGAGAGAAAGAGAGAGAGGAGTGAGAAGGGAGGGTTGGGAGGCATTCGGGAAAGTAGAAGAGCAGATTTTTTTTTTTTTTATACAAATACCATGCTAAAAAAAAAAAAATCTAAATAACGAAAACTTCAACTTCTGAAACGTTAAGCAAAACAAAAACATCTTAAACGCAAAGACAACAAGTAAAATTCCAAGATCTTCCAATAAGCCGCCAATCATGATATCGATTTCGCTGAACACAACGACAACAACAAAAAACGATATCAGTTTCAAAACCCAAAACCCAAAAGCCCGGGGTTTCATCACTTTTACCCCTTTCCCAAAAAACAAAAAACAAAGAAAAAAGAAACCAAAACAAAGAAAAACAAACCAAAAAACAATATTTTTATATATATATCATATATATATATATATAGTAATATATATATATATATGTATATATATATATATATATATATACGGTCTAAGTCTCAGTAAAAATCGGTTTCAACAAAGGAATTTAAATATTTTATAGTATCATAGTTTAAATGAGTTAATCTACAGCTCTAGGAGTTATAATTCATTATTTAGCGCATGATGAATCAGTGAAGGTTGCAAAAGATGTGAAAAAGATGAAATCTCCATAAAAAGCTGTTGCCTATTTGAGTAGGTCTATGAGACGTACGGATATATACATTCATTCATACATACATACATACATACATACATACACACACACACACACACACACACACACGTTATAAATAAATAAATAAATAAATAAATATATATATATGTGTGCATATGTGTGTGTACACACACACATATATACATAACAGCTTTGTAACAGCCAGATGGGCCTATATCACCAGAGGTAGGGGGTAGAGAATACAAGAATCGTCTTGGGTGTCACATGAGAAGTGTAAACACCAAACAACTACTTTAGTCAAGAAGAAGTAGGAGGAGGGGAGGGAGAGGACGAGGAGGAAAAGAAGAAGGAAGAAGGAAGAAGGAAGAGGAGGAGGAAAGAAGAAAGGAGGAGGGAAAAAGGAAGAAGGAGGGGGAGGAAAAGAAGAACAGAAGATGAAGAAGAAGAAGAAGAAGAATTAGAGGGGAGGAGGAAGATGGAGATTACGAGGGCGAGAAAAAGAAAGAATAAAATGAAGAAAAGGAAGACTTCAAATAAAAATCCAAACTACGGAAACAGTCCGTTTGCAGCGTAATACACGATGTTTCGCATAAATTTTCAGGCCCCAACTGCTAATGAAAGTGCCAGGTGAGCGCAGGAGGAGGGGGGGGGGGGGGGTGGGAGGGAGGAGGGGGGGAGGAGGAGGAAAGGGGTGGAAAGGGAGGAAGGGAAAAGGGAAAAGGGAGAAGAGCGCAGAAGTAGAAGGAGGGGTACGAGAAGGGGGGGAGGAGGAGGAGGAGGAGGGGGGGGAGGAGGAGGAGGAGGAGGAGGGGGGGAGGGGGCGGAGGAGGAGGAGGAGGAGGAGGAGGAAGGGGAGGAGGACGGAGGGGAAGAGGAGGAAGAGGAAGGTAGGAAAGAGGAGGAGGAGGAGGGGGATGGGGAGGAAGGAGGTAGGAGGAGGAGTGGAGCAGATGGAGGAAAAAGGGAAAAGGAGGAAGAAAGGGAAAGGGGGGAAAAGGGGGAAGTAAAAAGAAGGAGGGGGATGAGTTGTAGTTTGTTTAGTGTAATAGTAGTAATAGTAGTAGTAGTAGTAGTAGTAGTAGTAGTAGGAGGAGGAAAGGGCAAGAGGAGGAGGTGGAAGAGGAGGAGGAGGGGGGGGGGAGGGGAGGGGGGAGGAGGAGGGGGAGGAGGAGGAGGAGGAGGAGGAGGTGGAGGGGGAGGAGGATTGGAGCGATGGAGGAAAAGAAAGAGGAGGAAGAAAAGGAATTTGGAGGGAAGGAGGAGCAGGAAGAAGGAGGGGTATGAGTAGTAGTAGTAAGTAGTAGTTTGTAATAGTAGGAGGAGGAGGTGGAAGAGGGGGGGGAAGAGGAGGAGGAGGGGGGAGGAGGAGGAGGAGGAGGAGGAGATGGAGGAGGAGGAGGGAGGAGGAGGAGGAAGGAGGTGAGGAGGGAGGAGGAGGAGGTTGGAGGAGGAGAAAGGGGGAAGAGGAGGAGGAGGAGGTGGAAGAGGAGGAGGAGGAGGGGGGAGGAGGAGGAGGAAAAGGAGGAGGTGGAAGAGGAGGAGGAGGAGGAGGAGGAGGAGGAGGGAGAGGAGGAGGAGGAGGAGGAGGGAGGAGGGGGGGGAGTAGGAGGAGGGGGTGAATGAGGAGGATGGTGAAGAGGAGGAGGAAATTTTGGGAAGAAGAGGAGGAGGAGGAGGAGGAGGAGGGGGGGGGAGGGGAGGGGAGGAGGAGGAGGAGGAGGAGGAGGAGAAGAAGGAATAAGAATAAGAAGAACAGGCGGCGGCGGCGACGCCGGACAAAGAGTGCCAGCAGCAGCAGCAACACAAGGTACTGTCCACGCGAGTCCGTGATATGAAGGGTCTCCTGCCATCAGCACCCGGCACGTGGGAGAGTGTTGCATTTAATGTAATAGTGCCTGAGGATCAAATACAAAAGAAAATAAAGCAGCCTATCATACTTCTAAAAACTATTTTTTTCTGTCTGTTTGTCTGTCTGTTTGTCTGTATGTCTGTCTGTCTGTTTTTGTTTCTGTCTGTCTGTCTGTCTGTTGTCTGTTGTTGTCTGTTGGGCTTTTCTGTCTGTCTGCATCTCTCCCTCCCTCCCCCCAACTACTCTCTCCCTCTCTCTCTCTCCTCTTCTCTTCCTCTCTCTCTCTCTCTCTCTCTCTCTCTCTCTCTTCTCTCTCTCTCTCTCTCTCTCTCTCTCTCTTCTCTCTCTCTCCCTCTCTCTCCCTCTTCTCCCTCTTCTCTCTCCCTCTCTTCTCTCTTTTTCTCTTCCTCTCTCTCTCTCTCTCTCTCTCTCTCTCTCTCTCTCTTCTCTCTCTCTCTCTCTCTCTCTCCCCCGTTTGTTGTCTCTCTGTTTTCCCCTTTTTCTAAAAATGGGCACCCACCCGAAAAAAGCGACAAAAAAGACGGCGCATCCAGTCGGCAACAGCGGCACCTGGTCGACCCAGCTTTGCAATTACCGACTCGGAGGTGCCATCCCTGAGGCACTTCGTCCCTCCACGCTCCAGTGCCTGGGCAGAGAGGGGGGGGGGGAGAGGAGAGGGAGGGCATACTTACACCGATTTTAATGGCGGAAATTTTTTCTCATTCTGATGAGTTTTATTTTTCTTGATATTTTTTTCTCTTTTTTTTCTCCTTCTAATGATTTTTTCTCTCCTTTAAGTGAGGGAGGGAGAGAGAGAGAGAGAGAGAGAGAGAGAGAGAGAGAGAGAGAGAGAGAGAGAGAGAGAGAGAGAGAGAGAGAGAGAGAGAGAGAGAGAGACAGACAGAGAGAGAGAGAGAGAGAGAGAGAGAGAGAGAGAGAGAGAGAGAGAGAGAGAGAGAGAGAGAGAGAGAGAGAGAGAGAGAGAGAGAGAGAGAGAGACAGAGAGAAAGACAGAGAGAGAGACAGAGAGACAGAAAGAAAAAGAAAAAGATAAAGAGGTGGAGATCACTCACACATAGCTTGGAGAAAAAATAGCAATTACAGACAGACAGACAAACAAACCACCACACGCAATTACACTGGCTGTGCTGACCATCGCAGATAATATTACTGTTATTGTTGCCATGATCCGAGGCCAATGAATACCATGGGTGTACTTTCCTCGAACATACTAATTTCGAATACAAGTACATTTATAATTACGAAACAGAAGTGAGAGAGATGGTGGGTATAAAACTGCAGGCTTTATACAATGTAAATATTGAAAATATTGATGTGTATTATGTAAGCCTACGCCTATCGTCCCTATATAGATGCAATTTCTGGTTTATAATCTATACACATTGCTTATCATCACTATCTTTATTATTGCTGTTGCCATTATCATTCTTAGCATTAGCAAAATTATTTTCATCGCCACTCTCATTTTCATTATTATCCTTATCAATATTATTACCATTACCATCACCATCATCATTTTTATCATTTGACAGCTGACCCTCCAACCAAATGCGAAAAAAAATCAGCAGTAACAATAAAAATTACCCCCCCCCCCCCAAAAAAAAAAAGTATAAACCTACCCAAGATTTCGAAATTCAAGTGTTCTAAAGAAAATTATATAAATTACAATGCCAAAAAAAAATGTACATCAAAACGCCCTAATTGGACATCCCTGTCGTATTTTAACTCCCGGAAGAATCATAAAAAAAGAGTTCTTGTTTGAAGGTTTACTGTGCATTAGTGCTAATGGCGAACATGACTGACATGGCCTACATCTGGTCCAAATCGGGAAGGAAGGGATAAAAAAATACAATAAGAACAGGATGAAGAGATAATTGATAAACAAGAATCAGATCATGAAATAAATAAACAAGAATCAGTTATGAGAAAATAAACAAAAATCAGTTGATGAGAAAATAAACATAAATCAACATGAATAATAAAATGAATACGAAGAGACAGCTAACTGACAACAACAACAAAAAATATAAGAACGGTCAACTGACAACAAGAGTGATACGAAGAGACAACTGACCATAACGAGAGTAAGAAAAAGATCTTGAGCCAACGACAAAAGTAATAAGAACTCGAGTAAGAAAAAGAAGCAGTGCCAACAACAACAATAATGAGAGAAAACTATCCACAAAAAAGAAGGAGAGAGAAACCGACAGCAAGAACGACAAGAAGAGGCAATTCAACAACAAAAACAATAATAGCAACACCATTACAAAGGATCGCTAACAAGTTTTATCGATACTAATTCCTTTATTCGTGAGTTTGAAAATAATAAAAGATAAAAAAAAATCTTCCTCCACCTCCTCCTCCTCCTTCTCTACTTGCCATTATCATCAGAACAATCGCCACCATCAACATGATCACCAGCACTATCACTATCATCACGTAGCTCTTACCACCGTGCTGGCCGCTATCACCATGTTGCTTCCATCGCCATCATAATGACCACCACTACCATCACCATCATAATCACCACCACTACCATCACCATCATTGCCATCTTCTACTCATCACCCTCATTACTGTACTTCTTATCTCCTGGCCTCGACACTCCTGCTGCCTTCGTCATCTAAGACGAGGGTACAGTCTAGGTCAGTGCCCCCTCGAAGACGGCACCGCAGCAAAACAACTGCCTCTCCCTTCCCCTCCCCCTCCTCTCGCTCCCTTCCTCCCTCCCTCTCCTCTCCTCGCTCCCTTCCTCCCTCCCCTCCCCTTCCCCATCCCTTCTCCCACAACACGGAATCAGCTCTCCCCCCCCATCCTCCACACTACTAAATCACCCCCTCCGTACCCACTACGCTCTCCTCTAATCTCTCTCCCCCTCCCCTCCTACTTCCCCTCCCCATACGAGCCCTATTCACTTCTCCAGACGCTTCCCTCCCCCTACATACACGTCCACCCCCCCTCCCTATGCCCCCCTTCCCTCTAAGAAAAAGCACCGAGCCTCCACTGTGATGCACAAAGAATAGTGAGAAAAGAAGAAAAATCAACAATCTCTCTATCCATCCGACTCCCTACATAAAAAAATAACAATAACAGTAACAATAACAATAAATAATAAAAAAAACAAAGCTGGCAGCCCTCTTCATAACCCTTCCCCCCTCCCCCCCCCCCCCCTTCCCCCTTACCCGAAGCCCCAAGCTTGGATATGAGACATCTTTTTCTCCTCCTTTAGGGTTCCTTTTAAGGAGTTCTTTTTAGCCCTCCTTTTTTATGACTGTAATTGTTCCCGAGTGAGACGGGCGGAGCCTTGGAAGGGACCCGGCGAGACCCAGTGCCAGTTCGTTGCACATTAACGACTCCTGACATGACAAGAGTCACTCGCCCTTCTTCATGCCCCTTTTCTCTCTTCCTCTCTTTCTCTTTGTTTGGCTTTTCCTCCTTTTCTTATATTCTCTCTCTCTCTCTCTCTCTCTCTCTCTCTCTCTCTCTCTCTCTCTCTCTCTCTCTCTCTCTCTCTCTCTCTCTCTCTCTCTCTCTCTGTAAACATATTAATGATACATTATGTATACAAATAAATCAATTATATAAATTAAAAAATAAACACACGGACATACAACATACACACCACACACACACACACACACACACACACACACACACACACACACACACACACACACACACACACACACACACACACACACACACACACACACACACACACACACACACACACACACACACACACACACACACACACACACACACACATACAAACAAACATGTATGTGTCTGTGTATGTGTGTGTGTGTGCGTATTTCGTATTGTAAGAATAGTCGCTAAACAATTATTCTAACATCACCCCGCCAACGCATGAATAACAAAACCCACAACCTTGAACCCACCATTCATTCTCTAACGCTCGAGCCATTTACGCGAGGAAAAAGAACAAACGAAAACAGCGACAGGTGTGGCGCTCCACGGGCATAAATCGGAGATAGGAACGGCTGAGGAAGGAGGCAAGTTAATATGGGTTCTCACGCACCCATCGTGTGTCTCCAACCCTCCCTCCCTCCCTCCCTTCCTCCCTCCTCCTCCCCTCCCTCCCTCCCTCTCTTCCCATCCACCTTGACTGATAACACCCTCCCTCCCCCTCATACCATACCACCCTATGCTAACCTCTCCCCCATTTCCCTCCCTTTGCTCCTGCTTCCTCCCTCCCCCCCCCCTCTCCTATTCAACCTAGGACCTGTCTTCCCTCCCACACCACCCTCCCTTTCCTTCTACCTTCCTTATTCCTATTTCCCTCTACCTCCCTATTCCCCTTTCCTTCTACCTCCCTATTCCCCTTTCCTTCTTCCTCCCTATTCCCCCTTCCTTCTACCTCCTTTATTCCCACTTCCCTTTACCTCCCTATTCCCCTTTCCTTCTACCTCCCTATTCCCCTTTCTTCCCCCTTCCTCCCCCCATAGGTGACACGAGCAGTGCGGACTTGCGGACATGGTCCACCAAGCCCCTACGCTGGCTCAGTGCGGATGTCCGGACCAGGGAGTCTGCCGTCCTCCTCCCTCTCTTTTTTGCTTTCTCTGCTCCTTTTTCTCTTTATCCCTGTCTGTCTGTCTGTCTGTCTGTCTGTCTGTCTGTCTGTCTGTCTGTCTGTCTGTCTGTCTGTCTGTCTGTCTGTCTGTCTGTCTGCGTCTGCGCCTGTGTCTGTCTGTCTGCGTCTGCGCCTGTGTCTGTCTGTCTGTCTGTCTCTGTCTGTATGATTGAGTGCCTTTGTCGGTCTGTCTCCCTCTTTTTGCTTCTTTCTCTCTCTCTCTCTATCTCTTTTTATGCCATCTGTTTCTGTCTATCTGTCTGTCTGTCTGTCTGTCTGTCTGTCTGTCTGTCTGTCTGTCTGTCTGTCTGTCTGTCTGTCTGTCTGTCTGTCTGTCTGTCTGTCTGTCTATCTGTCTGTCTGTCTGTCTCTCCCTCTCTCCCGACTTACCATGAACCACAGTTATACATCATAAAAACAAAAATATCAATAACTAAAGATATAATCCCAGTACTAATAAAGATAATACACAACGATAACAGCACCCAGAGAACGAGAGGCACAAGTTTCATAAGATAATGATAATCAACATGATAAGATTACATAATCGAGAAAAATACAAAAAGAAATGCGGAAATTATTTAAGAAAATATACGAAAGAAAAGGATATGAAGCATATATTACGAAACAAGAGAGAAAGAAAGAAAGATTGAGAGAGAGAGAGAGAGAGAGAGAGAGAGAGAGAGAGAGAGAGAGATGAGAGAGAGAGAGAAGAGAGAGAGAGAGAGACGAGAGAGAGAAGATGAGCAGAGATGAGAGAGAGACGAGAGAGAGAGAGAGAGAAAGAGAGAGGAGAGAGAGAGAGAGAGCGAGAGACGATGAGAGAGAGTGAGAGAGAGAGAGAGAGAGAGATGAGAGGAGAGAGAGAGAGATAGAGAGAGATAGAGGGAGATAGAGAGAGATAGAGAGTGATAGAATAGATAGAGAGAGAGAGAGAGATGATGTGAGAGAGAGTGAAAGAGTGAGATTGAGAGAGAGAGAGAGAGAGAAGAGTGTGACGAGACCATGGAGAAGAGAGAGAGAGAGAGAGGGGGGGGGGGGAGGTTCAGAGAGGCCATGCAATGTGAAACCAAGGCTCCACTACGCAGATTCGGAACATAGACACAGATATCTACGCGACCGCAACATGAACGCCACCAGACCCGCGTTATATCACTCCCCCCCCTCACTCTATCACCCCCATCCCTCCTCCTATCTCCCTCAACCCCTCATCCCCCTCCTATCTCAACCTCTCATACCTCCTCCTCTCCCCCTCCCTCCTCGTCCCCATCCCTTCTGCTCTCCCCCTCGTCTTTCTCGTCCCCCTCCCTTCTCCCCATACCTCCTTCTTTCCCCCTCGCCCCCACCCCCCATACCTCCTTCTTTCCCCCTCGCCCCCACCCCCCTCCTTTCCCCCTTCAATGGGATAGGGGTCCGTAGATCCGCAGAGCACCAATGGCCAGACCTTCCGAGTACGTCTGTGGTACGCGACAGAATACGGGTGGGGCGCGAAGGAAGGAAGAGAGAGGTGGAGGAAGGAGGGGAATAATAAGGAAGAGAAGGAGGAAAAAGAGGGATAAGGGAGAGAAGGAGGAAAAAGGGGGATGAGGAAGAGGGGGAAAGGTAAAGGAAGAAGGAGGAGGAAAATAAGAAGGAAAATGGGAAAGGCGGAGAAAAGATAAAGAAGGAAGAGAAGAAAGAGACGGAGAAATAGAAAAAAAAAGGAAGAGAGAAAAGGGAAACAAAGAAGCGGATCGCGTAAGGAAAGCGGGAATATGACCAGGAGAATAAAGCAGCGGAAAAGGAGGAAAGCTAAAGAAAAGAAAGAATACGAGGAAGTGGAACACAGGGAGGGAGAGAGCACAGGACGACGATGATGTAGACGATAGTGTGCACAGAGAGGGAGGGATCGATCCATAGAAAGAGGGGAAAAGGGGAGGGAGGGGCGTGCTACGGTTTTTTACCCTACATCTCCACCTTCTTCACTCCCAACCTCCTTCTCCTTCTCTTCTTGTCTTGCCGTTCCCTTGCCTCCTTGCATTTTTTTTTTTTTTCTCTCTCTCTTAGTATTCATTTGGTTTGTTCTATTTACGTGTCTGGCAGTCTTTCTATCTGTATGCAAGAGTTTGTCTGTCTCTCTATCTGCCTTGTTCTCTCAATCACTTCACCCCCATTCTTTTATTCTCACTTAGACTAATTCATTCATTCATTCATTCATTCATTCATTTACTCACTCTCCCTCCCACTTCCTAAAATCACAATCAATATCATTATTACGATCACCATCACCCTCACTCTCTCCCCCTTTTATCCAACGTCTTCCTTCACGACGTTGCTTCATAAGGCTATCCGAAGCCCACCAAAACCTGGACAAATGACAGCTTAAGGAAGACTGAGCGTATGTCCTCCTTGGGGAGGTAGACTCAAGTAATGCGAGAGCCAACTCCTCTCCCCTCTTCCCCTCTCACCCCCCTCTCCTCTATCCCTGCCTTTCCACCTCTCCTCTACCCTCTCCCTTTCTACTTATCCCCTGTCCACTTCCCCCTCCTTTACCCATTCTCCCCCCCTACCCTTCTCTCCCCCTGCCCTCCTCTCTTTCTTCTATCCCTACCCTGCCCCCTCTCCTCTATTTCTGTCCTTCACATCTCCTTGCCCCTCTTGTACACTCTCCTACTACCTCGCATCCCCCTTCCCTCCCCCTCGCTGTCGTTAGCTTTGTACCCTGGCAAGTATGTTCACGTAATCTGTCTCGCCTTGTTTCGTGTCCCTTCTTTCTTTCCTCGCTCTCTTTCCTTCTCCCCCCCCCCCCCCTCTCTCTCTCTCTCTCTCTCTCTCTCTCTCTCTCTCTCTCTCTCTCTCTCTCTCTCTCTCTCTCTCTCTCTCTCTCTCTCTCTCTCTCTCTCTCCTTCCATTTCTCACTCTTCCCTCTCTCACTCACTCTCCCTCCACTGCAATTCCATCTTTCTTCCTTTCTCTCCCTCTTCCCCCGATCTCCACCTTTCCCTCTCCCTCCTTCTTTCACTTCACCTCATAATAAGCAGCCCCCCCTCCTTCACCTCCCCCCCCCCCTCTCGTCTTCTGTCTGGCACAAGCGCTGGCGGCTCCCGAAGGCTAAGTATTAATGCATGATGTGTACAGCGCGTCTTGGGTAATGAGCAGCCTAGTGAGTGCTCCTCTTCCCTGGCCTCTTACCTCTTCCTTGCTCTCTCCCTCCTTCCTTCCCTCGCTCGCTGTCTGTCTATTCGCTCGTGTCTGTGTCTGTCTGTTTCCCTCTCCCTCCCCCCCCCCCCCCCCCTCTCTCTCTTTCTTTCCTCGCTCTCTTTCCTTCTTTTTCCTCTCTCTCTCTCTCTCTCTCTCTCTCTCTCTCTCTCTCTCTCTCTCTCTCTCTTTCTCTTTCTCTTTCTCTTTCTCTTTCTCTTTCTCTTTCTCTTTCTCTTTCTCTTTCTCTTTCTCTTTCTCTTTCTCTTTCTCTTTCTCTTTCTCTTTCTCTTTCTCTTTCTCTCTCTCTCTCTCTCTCTCTCTCTCTCTCTCTCTCTCTCTCTCTCTCTATCTATCTATCTTTTTCTGCTTCTCCTTCTTCCTGTGTTTCCTCGCCCTCTCTCTATTTCTTTCTCCCACCCTTTCAGTTCTATATTTGTTTCTCCCTTCTTCTTCGGTAGCTTATTTCTCGTTTACATCTCACCGTCTTCTTTCCTCTTCCGTGTCATTTCAATTCTTCTTCCCTCTCCCTTCTTACATGTGGTTCTTCTTCCTCGTAATCCTGATCTGTTGTCTCTCCTCATCTTCTTCCTCTTGATTAATTCTGATTCTCGTTCCGGCCTTTTACTCACCGTTCTGCCTTTCTTTGTTTCTTCGGCGCTCTCCCTCCTTCGCCTCCCCTCCCCTCTTCAAATTCCAAAATCTTCTTCACTCATCGTATCCTTCTTTTTCTATCTTTCGCTCCTCCCTCCCAATCCTTCTATCCTCTTTTCTCCCCTCCTTTCTTCAAACCCTCCTTTTTTCTCTTCCTATTCCCCTTCCTTTCACCACCAACCACACTCCCCTCGTCCTCTCCGCCTATTCTTCTCTCCCCTCTATCCCCTTTCCTTGCACATTCCTCCCTCCTTTCTTCAACCCTTGTTCCTTACACACCCTTCCATTCTTTCTTCAATCTCTCCAATTTCTCTTCCAGCTCGCTTTCCTTCCATCAACCACACTCCCCTCGTCCTCTATGCCTATCCTTCAATCCCTCTATCCTCTTTCTTTCACATCCTTCCCTCATTTCTTCAAACCCTCCTTTTTTCTCTTCCTATTCCCCTTCCTTCCACCACCAACCACACTCCCCTCGTACTCTCCGCCTATTCTTCTCTCCCTCTATCCCCTTTCCTTGCACATTCCTCCCTCCTTTCTTCAACCCTTGTTCCTTGCACACCCTTCCATTCTTTCTTCAATCTCTCCAATTTCTCTTCCAGCTCGCTTTCCTTCCATCAACCACACTCCCCTCGTCCTCTATGCCTATCCTTCTATCCCTCTATCCTCTTTCTTTCACATCCTTCCCTCATTTCTTCAAACCCTCCTTTTTTCTCTTCCTATTCCCCTTCCTTCCACCACCAACCACACTCCCCTCGTCCTCTCCGCCTATTCTTCTCTCCCTCTATCCCCTTTCCTTGCACATTCCTCCCTCCTTTCTTCAACCCTTGTTCCTTGCACACCCTTCCATTCTTTCTTCAATCTCTCCAATTTCTCTTCCAGCTCGCTTTCCTTCCATCAACCACACTCCCCTCGTCCTCTATGCCTATCCTTCTATCCCTCTATCCTCTTTCTTTCACATCCTTCCCTCATTTCTTCAAACCCTCCTTTTTTCTCTTCCTATTCCCCTTCCTTCCACCACCAACCACACTCCCCTCGTACTCTCCGCCTATTCTTCTCTCCCTCTATCCCCTTTCCTTGCACATTCCTCCCTCCTTTCTTCAACCCTTGTTCCTTGCACACCCTTCCATTCTTTCTTCAATCTCTCCAATTTCTCTTCCAGCTCGCTTTCCTTCCATCAACCACACTCCCCTCGTCCTCTATGCCTATCCTTCTATCCCTCTATCCTCTTTCTTTCACATCCTTCCCTCATTTCTTCAAACCCTCCTTTTTTCTCTTCCTATTCCCCTTCCTTCCACCACCAACCACACTCCCCTCGTCCTCTCCGCCTATTCTTCTCTCCCTCTATCCCCTTTCCTTGCACATTCCTCCCTCCTTTCTTCAACCCTTGTTCCTTGCACACCCTTCCATTCTTTCTTCAATCTCTCCTAGTTCTCTTCCAGCTCGCTTTCCTTCCATCAACCACACTCCCCTCGTCCTCTATGCCTATCCTTCAATCGTTCTATCCTCTTTCCTTTCACATCCTTCCCTCATTTCTTCAAACACACCTTTTTTCTCTTCCTATTCCCCTTCCTTACACCATTAACCTCCCTCCCCTCGTCCTCCCCTACTCTCCTTCTATCCATCCATCCTCTCTCCAACCTCAGACTCAAAGGAAACAACAAACCTACAAACGAGACATCGGCAGAACGAACCCTACGAGTCCTCAAGCTGCTAGTGCTTTGCTCGTCGCCTGAGGAGAGGAGAAAGGAGGTGTGAGGGGAGAGAGTAGGGAGAGAGAGAGGGAAGGGTGGGGAGAGAGAGAGAGAGAGAGAAGAGAGAGAGAGAGAGAGAGAGAGAGAGAGAGAGAGAGAGAGAGAGAGAGAGAGAGAGAGAGAGAGAGAGAGAGAGAGAGAGAGAGAGAGAGAGAGAAGTAGAGGGGGAAAGGAGAGGGGGAAAAGAGAGAAGAAAGGAGAGGGGATAGAGAGAGAGGGATGAGAGAGGGAGACAAAAATGGGTGGGAGGGAGAGATAGAAAGCGGTGAGCGGGGGAGATAGAAAAGGGTGAGGAGGAGAGATAAAGGGAAGAAAAAGGAGAAGAGAGAAAGGCAGGAGAGGAGAGAAAGTCGGGAGAGAAGAGTGTGGGGGGTTACGTGTGGGGAGGGAAAGGGAAAGAAGGGGAGTGAGGCTGGAGGTAGGAGAAACCAGGGAAGAAAATGAGGTAAGGAGCGAGAGGACAGAGTGAGGATTGGAACGAGGAGGGAAAAGGGAGAGGGAAGATGGGATGAGGTAGACATGATTGTGGGAAGAAGAGAAAAGGAGGTGGAAGGGAAGAGAAACTAGAGCGAAACAAAGAGAGAAAGAGAATTGGAGGCGGGAGAGAAAGAGGAGCGGAGAAGTGAGAGGGAAGAGGGAGTGGAAGGGCGAGAGAAAGGGGAGTGGCGAGGAGAAAGAAAGATCAGTCGCAGGGGGAGAGAACAGGGACTGAAAGAGTGGTAGAGAGAAGAAGACTTGGAATGGAATACGAAAGAGAAGCAACGGAGAAGAAGAGAGGGCACAGTAGAAAACAAATAAAGAGTGTGGCTGGCGTGCGAAGGCGCCCGACTGACAGTCCAATGTTTATTTCCCCAACAGGATATCTGGGCTACAAGCTTCTGCATGCTTATCTGTTAGCTTATTTGTCTGCTTACCTGACAGTCTGCCCAACTATCTCTCTAGCCGCTTGCCAGACTTGTCAACTTATTTGCCTATACTGTATGTCTGTCTGTACCTAAGTTTTTGCCCGTTTGTCTGCGTGCCTTCTGTTTGCTTGCGAGTCTGCCTCTGCATCTCTCTCCCTGCTTCAATCCTCTATTTGTTTTTCTTTTCTTTGCTATGCCTGTTCATCCGTCTTTCCATGCACTTGCTTTCCTATCTATCTCATAAGTAAGAAAAACGAAGATAGAAATACACAAATAAGGAAGACACACAGGCAAAAGAAACACAGAGAAAGACAGAAAGATAGACAAACAGACAAAGAAAAACGAAGCGCGGGTTAAAGTGAGCTGGGACGGGAAGCTGCCAAGCACAAGAAGGTAAGGAGGCGGAGGAGATGAAAGGAGAAGTGGGTAATTGAGGCGCGAAAGAAGGAGAGAGAGAAAGACAAACACACAGGAGGGAGGTACCGGGGAATTCGAGAGAAGAGGAAGAAAGAGACAGAAAAAGGGACAGAAATAGAGAGACAAAAGACAGACAGACACACATTATATATATATATATATATTGAGAGAGAGAGAGAGAGAGAGAGAGAGAGAGAGAGAGAGAGAGAGAGAGAGAGAGAGAGAGAGAGAGAGAGAGAGAGAGAGAGAGAGAGAGAGAGAGAGAGAGAGAGAGAGAGATCAAAATGAAAGAAAGGAAGAGGGAGCGGAATAGGGAAGAATGAAGAGTGCGGAGGTGGCGCGGAGGAGGGGAGACTGGAGGAAAATGGGGAGGAGGAGGAACTGAGGTTGGAGAGAGGAAGAGAAAAAGGAGGGGGGAGAGAAGGGTGGAAAGAGGAGAAGGAGAAGCATGAGCAGGAGAAGAAGAATCAGGAAAAACAGGAGGAGAAGGAGATGAAGAATCAGGAGAAGGAATAGCAGGAGAAGGAGAAGAAGGAAAAAAGGGAGGAAGAAGAGGGAGGGGAAGGAAGGAGGAGGGACCGAGGCGAGAGGGAGGTGCGGTTCTCTCCCATCAATGCCAAGGTCACACGACGCGGCTCAGAGGGCTCGCACAACACACCCCATGCATCACCCCGAGCTGTTGCCAGTGCACCGCTCAGAAGTGGGGGCACTCACTCAGTGGCTGAACTTCGCTGCCGCTGCTATCGTGCGCGGCTGTTACTACTGCAATGCCTGCAACTAGTGATGCTGAGGCTATTGCTGTTATTCGTTGTGGTGTTATTTGCTGTTACTGAATGGTAGTGATGATAAAGAATTGGTGGTGGTGTGTTGATGGTGTGCTGTTGTTTGTTGATAGTGGTGATGGTGTTATAGCTACTTCAGTTGCAACTACTGTAGTGGCAGTAGTAGCAGCCGCAGAAGTAGTGGTCATAGTAATAGTTATTGTTATTATTATTGTTATTGTTTTTTATTGTTGGTGTTGTTGTTGTTGGTATTGTTGTTCTTGTGGTTGCTGTTCTTGTTCTTGTTATTTTTTGTGTGTGTGAGTGTGTGTGTGTGTGTGTGTGTGTGTGTGTGTGTGTGTGTGTGTGTGTGTGTGTGTGTGTGTGTGTGTGTGTGTGTGTGTGTGTGTGTGTATAAATATATATGTATATATGTGTGTATACATACATACATATATATATATATATATATATATATATATATATATATATACATACACACAAATGATTATAACGACTAAACTCATGTAAGGAGAATTCAGTACTGCGAGCTTAAATCACCTTGACGTCGCAACTAACAGGAGGTCTTTGAAGAAAATTCGTCCTTATCTTGATCCTTTGCACCCCGGTTCAGGGCAGAGCGAGAGAGGGAGGCGGGAGGGAGCAAAGGAGGGAGAGAGGGAGGGGAAGAAAGAAGTAGAAGAAGAAAAGGAGGAGGAGGAAGGGTTCGTGAAGGAGGAAGGGGAGAAAGAATGTGGGAAGGAGGAGGAGGAGGAGGGAGAGGAGGGAATTGGAGTGAAAAAAGGAGGGAGGAGAGGAGAAGGAAGCAGAAGAGGAAGGGGAGGGGGAGGTGGAGGGAAGAAGAATGAGGGAGATGAGGAAAGAAAGATTGGGGGCGAAGGAGAAGGCGAGGGAAGGACTGAGGAAGTGGGAGTTGGAGATGGCGAGGTAGAATGAGAGGGAGTCGGCGAGGGAGAGAACGGGATAGATAGACTGAGAGAGAAAGAAAAAGATAGATAGATAGATAGATAGATAGAGAGAGAGAGAAGGGGGGGAAGGCCTGAGAGAGAGAGAGAGAGAGAGAGAGAGAGAGAGAGAGAGAGAGAGAGAGAGAGAGAGAGAGAGAGAGAGAGAGAGAGAGAGAGAGAGAGAGAGAGAGAGA
Source organism: Penaeus chinensis (assembly GCF_019202785.1). Classification (NCBI taxonomy): domain Eukaryota; kingdom Metazoa; phylum Arthropoda; class Malacostraca; order Decapoda; family Penaeidae; genus Penaeus; species Penaeus chinensis. The sequence goes on from NC_061820.1 coordinate 7,149,299, forward strand.
GAGAGAGGAAAAGAGATAGATAGATAGAGAGAGAGAGAGAGAGAGAGAGAGAGAGAGAGAGAGAGAGAGAGAGAGAGAGAGAGAGAGAGAGAGAGAGAGAGAGAGAGAGAGAGAGAGAGAGAGAGAGAGAGAGAGAGAGAGAGAGAGAGAGAGAGAGAGAGAGAGAGAGAGAGGAGAGAGGGAGGGGGGTGCGGACAACAGAGATGGCGCCCCGCACGGCTGCATAATCCTCTTACACAGCCGCCGGTGATCCTATGCACAGCCGAGCCTTCTCAAACCTGACCAAGGTGAAGGCCGCACTGGTCATGCAGGTCATGGGCAGAGAGACAAGGGACGCAGATAAATACAAATACATATATCAATATATGTATGCGTATATAGATAGATAGATAACATATATATAATAAAACATATAAATACAAACATAACTATGTATGTATATCTATAGATGGATATACATATATATACATATATATATATATATATATATATATATATATATATATATAGAGAGAGAGAGAGAGAGAGAGAGAGAGAAGGAGAGAGAGAGAGAGAGAGAAAGAGAGAGAGAGAGAGAGAGAGAGAGAGAGAGAGAGAGAGAGAGAGAGAGAGAGAGAGAGAGAGAGAGAGAGAGAGAGAGAGAGAGAGAGAGAGAGAGAGAAGGGGAGAGAGAGAGAAGGAGAGAGAGAGAAGAGAAACAAAGAGAAACAGTGATCAAGAAGGTGGATGTTGTAGGCCTATATTCTGTGCCACGTGACTATTGAATTTCGATCCTCTGGTCTCTGTAGTTCTTTTTTTTTTAATCAACATCCAAAAAGTTAAAAAGTTAATTTCTAACAATGAACAAATTTTAGTAAAAATTAAACTCAAACAATTCAATACAACATCTATTTGTTTCAAATAAATAAATTCCCTCTCGATAATATTTTTTTCAAATAACTCTTCCCATCATTTCAGTGCATTATCCATATGTTGTATAATGATAATTACAAAGTATGCCCAATTCAAATATACATGGAAATATTTACTAACTGACTTTATGACTGCACATCTACGGTACTAATACCGTATATATATACAGTGTACAAGCTCTCGGCATATATATATATAATATATAACATATAATATATGTATGTATATATATACATAATATATATAATATATATATATCTACATAATATCTATCTATCTATCTATCTATCTATCTATATATATGGAATATACAAATACATACATAAACACACACACATTTACACATACATGCATGTGCGTGTGTGTGTGTATACACATATAAGCTATTTAAATCGTACATACAATGTTAATTATTTCACTCCAAGCAACCACCGTGCAAAACAGTTCTACAAACACAACACAGGAGTAACCGATGAAACAATCTCATCACCTCTCCCCTAAAAAAAATAATAAATGACAAAGCAAATCCTGACCACTCTTAACTACTCCATACCCCGCCCTCCCCCTCCCCCTCCCCCTCCCTCCCCTCCCCTCCCCTCTGCGCCCCCTGCCTCCCAAAATCTTGACTCCAGGTTCGGCAACTCACTGCTGACCTTGGCTCTCCATATGACCAGACAATCATCTTAGCTTCTTAAAGGGAGGTGGATGTGGAGGAAGGAGGAGGGAGGAGGAAGAGGAGAAGGAGGAGGAGGA
>NC_061820.1:7153463-7155963 GCF_019202785.1 Penaeus chinensis
TCCACTTTCAATTTTGTTTCTTCTTCTCCTTTTCTTCTTTCTTTTTACTTTCTTTCTTTTTTTCTTCTTCCTCCCCTTCCTCCCCCTTCGCTTCATCGTCGTCGTCGTTTTCGTCTTCGTCCTCTTCGTCCCACTCCATTGCAATTGCCTCTCCATCTCCTCTTGATCGCCGTCATCGCTCTCTACCTCCTTCCTTCTTCCTCCTTCTCTTCCACCTTCACTGCACCTGTCTCAACCCCCCTTCTCTCTCCCTCTACCCCTCCATTGCGGAGCGACAAAATCGCACCGCAAACAGCCCACTGCGAGCTTTCGCATTCTTCAATAGAGCTTGAAGGGAATTTTGCTTTTAAAAGATGTAGCATCAGAGGAGGATTTCCCCTCCCCGTTTCCTCATTCCCTTTTTTTTTTTTTTTTCGCTGTTCTTTGTCTGCTACTTATTCCTCTATCTATCCATTCATCTATTTATCTCTTTACCTATCTACCTACCTATTTTAATTTAATTTCTTTCGTTCTCTTTTGTCAATCTACCAAATGGTTGATCTATTAATCTATCAGTCCGAGAATCAATCTGTTCGTCTACATAGCAATGTACATGCATTTCTTGCCACGTGTCTGCACTTTCAAGAGTATGCAGTGAACACTTAAAAATGCCAGGCAACACTCCTTTAGGAAAGGTCCAGGGCGCAGACTAACTTTACCTTTTCTCTCTTTCTCATGCTCTTTCTATTCTTCTTTGTTTGTCTGTCTCCCCTCCCTCTCTTTATCTGTTTGTTTGCTTATTTGTTTATCTGCGTCTGTCTCTGTCTGTCTGTCTGTCTCCTATCTTTTTTTGGGAGGGTGATACAGTAGTTTCCTTTCCTTAATCTCTCCAAATTTGTATTCTCTTGTTATCTCACTCCCCCACACCCACTCTACGAGATCCTTCCCAGAAGACACCGTCGCGATCAGGTACGATGCAAGTGAAATCTGCAGAGGGAGGGCAGAAGGGAGGAAGGCGGGAGGAAAGAAAGGAGGAGGGCGGGAGGAAAGAAGGGAGGAAAAGAGGGAGGAAAAAGGGAGGAAAAGGGGAGGAAGGTATGAAAGGAGGGAGAGAGGGAGGTAGGAAAGGAGGGAGAGAGGAAGGTAGGAAAGGAGAGAGAGAGGGAAGGTGGGACGGAGGAAGGGAGGAAAGGTGGGTGGGAGGAGCGAACTGACGGATGGGCGGGCAGGCAGACGGACGAACGGCCGGAGGGAGGAATTAGTCGAGAAGATCGTAAGAAAGGATTGAAGAAGTTAAAAAGAAAAAAAAAAACATGCGAAGAAGGAAAGAAGAATGAGCAAAACACAGGAGAAAGAGAAAAGGTCGCGGTGACGGAGAGAAAGAGGGAGGAGAAAGGGAGAGAGAGAGAGAGCAGACTGTACCCCAACAGGAAAGAGGTAGATGGGTGCGTACCGTAATCATAGCGTACCGAGACAAGAGGTACCTGAACTAGAAAATAACTCTCGGCTGCCGATATCCAAGGGTCTAACTCTTGGGTTCAACTCCATACCTGGGAGAGAGAAGGGGAGAGACGGAGGAGGATGGGAAAGACTGCGAGAAAGAGAAAGGTAGAGATAGAGAGAGAGAGAGAGAGAAAGAGAAAGGTAGAGAGAAAGAGAAAAGTAGAGAGAAAGAGAAAAGTAGAGAGAAAGAGAAAGAGAGAAATAGAGAAACAGAGAGAAAGAGAAAGATAGAGAGAAAGACCGATAGAGAGAGAGAAAGATCGATAGAGAGAGAGAAAGATCGATAGAGAGAAAGACAGAAAAAGATACAGGAAGACAACCCAGAGAAGATGAAAAGAGGCGGACAGGTAGTGACAGAGAAACGTCAGAGACAAACAGACAACGATTCCTGCAAGACCGACGGATCAGGATCAAGATCAGGATCAAGACCAGAATAAGAATCAAGATCAGGACTGCAATCAAGACAACCTCCCCCCCACCCCCTACACTGCCATCGGTATGCATGACGCACGGCCTGTCAGTGCGGTGCCAACCTCGGTCCCCCAAGACAGGAATCTCAAACGCGGTCATTGCTCTCCCGTCTCCCTCCCCCTCCCCTCCGCCCCTCACCTCTACACTCTCCTCCTCGTCCCCCACCCCCTCCCCTTCCCCCTCCCTCCCCTCCTCCTCCTCCTCTTCTTCTTCCTTCTCCTCTTGCACTTCCTCCCACTCCTCCTCCTCCTTCTTCTCCTACTACTCTTCTTCTTCTTCTTCCTTTCTTCCTCCACCTCCTTCCTTCCTCCTCCTCCATCCCTCCATCCCCCTTCCTCCCCCTCCTCCTCCACCTCCACCTCCACCTCCACCACCACCACCACCACCACCACCTCCACCTCCACCTCCACCTCCACCTCCACCTCCACCTCCACCTCCACCTCCACCTCCACCTCCACCTCCACCTCCACCTCCACCTCCACCTCCACCTCCTCCTCCTCCTCCTCCTCCACCTCCACCTCCACCTCCTCCTCCTCCTCCTCCTCCT
>NC_061820.1:7160963-7170963 GCF_019202785.1 Penaeus chinensis
ACAAGCAGGCAAACAAATAACAAACAAAGAAGACGCAACACATAAATAACACAAACATATAACAAGGAAGGGCATGACTGAAAATGCCAAAGGAACCGTCATTCACACACCTATCTCCCCCTTTTATCCCTCCCCCTTCCTTGTCCTACTCAAGGACTCGTGTCCTTTGAACCTGATAAGCATACCATAACAAAGGGAATATAAATAACGCACGCATATTTATATACACTTAGAACCAATACACAAATGCAGACAAACAGACACAAACACACACACACACACACACACACACACACACACACACACACACACACACACACACACACACACACGTACACAAACACAAACACGCAGGTGTATGGTCCACAGGATGAGAGTAACCTCACGCCCCGCGGTGCATGACAACATGCGGCGGGCAGAGGTAGTCATGTCCTAGCCCCAGCCAAGCCAGACATGGCACCATGCATGCCCCGGGACGTCGTTCCTGGGTGTTTGGCACAGTGTGGGGAAGTGGGGGGAGAGGAGGGGGAGGGAGCTCACGTGTACATGGATGAACACGGTGGAGGAAGAGGGGGAGTAGTGGAGAGTGAGAGAGGAGGAGATATAATTTTGCGCTCGGCGTATGGCAACACTACTGGTCTCTGGAATGTTGAACACGAGTGACCGCAGCCTCCACTCCCCCCCCCCCCCCACCACTCCTTTCCACAACCCCCCTTCCGTGCCCCTCTCCCACCTCCCCTTCTCTGCGTGTGTCCCCTGTGTACCGCAGCCTCCCGCAACCCTATCTCTCCTTTTCTCTCTCCTTCTCTCCCTCTCTCCCACTCTCCCACTCTCCCACTCTCCCACTCTCCCACTCTCCCACTCTCCCACTCTCCCACTCTCCCACTCTCCCACTCTCCCACTCTCCCTCTCTCCCTCTCTCCCTCTCTCCCTCTCTCCCACTCTCCCTCTCTCCCACTCTTCCACTCTCCGACTCTCCCACTCTCCAACTCTCCAACTCTCCCACTCTCCCACTCTCCCACTCTCCCACTCTCCCTCTCTCCCTCTCTCCCTCTCTCTCTCTTTCCCTCGTTCTCTCATATTCTGTCTTGATCTATGCCTATGTATATCTGCTTCCAGGGGCATGTCTTTAAAGCACTCTCTAGGACATTCAACTCCTTCCCTTCATTTCACTACTCCTCTGTCCCTCCCTACTCCTATTCTCTTCATTCTGCAACGCAATTCTCCTCTCTTTTTCTCCCTCTCTTTTTCTCATTTTCTCCCTCAATCTCCCTGTGTCTTTTCCCTTCTGCCTCCCCCACCATATCCTTAGCTCTCTCTCCCTCCACCCCTTCCTCTCCTTCTCCCAGACAACGCAGGTTTATTGTTGACCAGAAGCCCCGCCGCAACTGGTCATACCTGCCCAGGTCCATAAAAAATAGGTCACAGACGGACGCGGGCGTAGGTGCACGAGGCAGGCGGATGCGACCACACTGGTAAGGTCCTCAAAGCTGGCCCGCCCGGACACAGGTGCGGCCCAGCGCGCGCTTCTTCACCTGTTGGAGGGCAGAGGCCACACACATACGCAGATGTGCTTATATGTATATATACATGCATACATGTAGACGTATGCACGATGCACGTGCACATATACAGAGGAGAGAGAGAGAGAGAGAGAGAGAGAGAGAGAGAGAGAGAGAGAGAGAGAGAGAGAGAGAGAGAGAGAGAGAGAGAGAGAGAGAGAGAGAAATCATATATATAATGATACATCTAAAGAACCACACACACTTAATACATGTAAACACAACGACACATCAACACGCGCGTGAGCATGTATTTAGAAGGAGACAGGCGATTCACGTAGAAGAAAAAGTGGGAAAGGTAAGCAAAGAAGTAAAGAACTACAAACAGGAAGGGGGGTTAGAGTATCCCCTTGAGTAAAAGGGGGTTAAGTCACGTTATAATTCAATACACGCATTGAACACGACACGAAACACCCATTACTGCGTTAGGCTTAATTTTTAAGGGCCAACCTGAAGTGCTAATGTGATTGTCCTCGAGTTTTAATCGATTTATCTCGAAGCAGCCCACAAGTGAGAGGAGAGTGTTCGTGAGATGTGAGGTGAGTAGGCCTACGTGAACGAGCGCTTAGTTGACAGAAAGAGAGGGGAAGATGGAAGAGGTTGAGAGAAAGGGAACGATAGAAGCTGGGACGGAGGGAGGGAGGGAGGGAGGGAGGGAAGGATGAAGAAAGGAATGACAGAAGGAAGGACGAAAGACGGAAGGAAGGAAGGACGAAAAAAGGAAGGAAGGAAGGACGAAAAAGGAAGGAGGGTAAGGAAGGAAGGATGAAGGGAGGGAGGGAGGGAGGGAGGGAGGGAGGGAGGGAGGGAGGGAGGGAGGGAGGGAGGGAGGAAGGAAGAAAGGAAAAGAGAGAGAGAGAGAGAGAGAGAGAGAGAGAGAGAGAGAGAGAGAGAGAGAGAGAGAGAGAGAGAGAGAGAGAGAGAGAGGGAGAGAGAGAGAGGGGGAGAGAGACGGGGAGAGAGACGGGGAGAGAGACGGGGAGAGAGAGGGGGAGAGAGAGGGGGAGAGAAGAGGGAGAGAGAGAGGGAGAGAGAGAGGGAGAGAGAGGGAGGGAGAGGGAGGGAGAGGGAGGGAGAGGGAGGGAGAGGGAGGGAGAAGGAGGGAGAGGGAGAGGGAGAGGGAGAGGGAGAGGGAGAGGGAGGGAGAGGGAGAGGGAGAGAGAGGGAGAGAGAGAGAGGGAGAGAGAGGGGGAGAGAGGGGGAGAGAGAGAGAGAGAGAGAGAGAGAGAGAGAGAGAGAGAGAGAGAGAGAGAGAGAGAGAGAGAGAGAGAGAGAGAGAGAGAGAGAGAGAGAGAGGGGGGGGGGGGAGAGCGAGAGGGAGAGCGATAGGGGGAGAGAGAGGGAGAGAGAGGGGGAGAGAGGGGGAGAGAGAGGGGGAGAGAGAGGGACAGAGAGAGAGGGACAGAGAGAGAGAGAGGGAGAGGGAGAGAAAGGGGAGAGAGAGAGAGAGAGAGAGAGAGAGAGAGAGAGAGAGAGAGAGAGAGAGAGAGAGAGAGAGAGAGAGAGAGAGAGAGAGAGAGAATATATCCTCATAATCTCAGTAACATTCTATACCCGCAACAACGGTAACAACCCCCATGCCCCCTCCTCCCGCCACACCTGTAACACGCACAGTTTCTCCCAACACAACCACAACCATAACACGTCATAAATAATCATTCGCGCCGACCCAAGACCCTGAATCATCCAGGCGGAACTTTTGACTAATCCTTCCGAAAGAAATCCGGTAAGCTGCGGGTGCAATGTGAAATCGTGCAATGTGAAAACCAGCGAGAAAGAGATGTTAAATCCGGGTTTACTTAACGTTTCGCTTCGCCTGACGCCACTTTCGCATGAACGTTTAATCATCGCCGGAATACCGTTTGATTCGATTCTGTGTCAAAAAGAGATCCTCGTAAAAACTCCGTTTGTAGATGTAAGCATAAACATAAAAATCGCATCTAAAAGCAAATTAGCTTGTGCCAGTTCGCCGTACAGACTGAAGCAATGTTGCAAGACACATTGGGGCGTGTTGCAATGTTTACACTCAACGAACATCCTCATCAATAGTTCGCAATCGGATTTCCTTCCACGTTGCTCCATTAGCTACAACAACCAAAGTGTTCAGTTCATGCCACGCGCGTCTATCTTAAAGCTGCAACTCCATTCGACCCAACGATCAGTTTTATCGCACTGCCAACTCATCATCATCATCAATATTACTATCTATCATCGTCGCCGTCGTCACCACCCGTGTCGAAAAACGCATCAACAACTCACACCGCTAATCTAGTCAACTCTTTTTCGATAATCATCATAATCAACAACAAGAAGCATAAGACAACGCGACATCTTGACTGCCTGCGATACCGCCTCCTCTTTCCTTGACTCAGATCCGTAGGACCAAGAGGGGACAGGGGGGTTGGGGAGGGGAGGGGGGACAAAAGTCACAGACAGAGACAGAAACCTACGGAATGACGAAGCCGGGATTCGTCGTGTACTCTATGACCTGATGATAAGAAAGGGGGGCGACGAGTAGATAGGAAGACGAATAGATTGAGCAATTAGTGAAGAGATGAAAAGAGATGAGAAGAAAAAAAGGAAGAAAGAGAAAGAAAGTGTGAGAGAGAAAGAGAGAAAGAAAGTGTGAGAGAGAAAGAGAGAAAGAAAGTGTGAGAGAGAAAGCAAATGCGAAAGAGAAAGATAGAAAGAGAGAAAGAAAGAAAGAGAGAGAGAGAGAGAGAGAGAGAGAGAGAGAGAGAGAGAGAGAGAGAGAGAGAGAGAGAGAGAGAGAGAGAGAGAGAGAAGGGGGGGGGAGCGATAACGACAAAGGAGAAGAATTACAGATAAAATAATGACCACAACCAAAACGAGAAACAGATCGAAATCCGAAAAATAGAGAGATTTATATAAAAATGGCGAGACCGTAAGGCAGCCAAAAAGTGAAAGCAGGAAGATATGACCGCATAAGCGAGTGTACAATAATATAACGGGCATTGGGAGAGGGTGAGGAGGGGGGGGTAAGGGAGAGGAAGGGAGAGGAAGAGAGAGGAGAGATAGAGAGAGCGAGAGAGGGGAAAGGGAAGGGGAGGGGAGGCTGTAATGAAGCGCGCAGATACAGGCCTCATGACATTTAATTCATCTGCGTATACGAGCAACGTTCACGATGTAAAGAGCGAAAAATTAATTTCTACATTTTTAACCTTTCTTCTGAAGAATGAAAAAAATGCCAACCTCTACAGGCAGATAGCTGATGTAGCTGATGTGTAAAACTTGAAAATACAAAGTGAGCACAAGATACGCAAACTGTCAACGACCATTTGATAAAATAGGCAACAAAACAAACAAGCATTAATTTCATGGAACAATAACAATAACTTATAATGATGATAATAATAATAATAATAATAATAATAATAATAATAATAATAATAATAATATTAATAATAATAGCCTAATAATAATAACAATAGCTATTATCATTATTATCAATCATCATCATCATCATTATTATTATAAGTAATAATGAAGATAATGATGGTGAGGTAATAATAACAATAAAAATATAAATCATAAAATAGTAGTACCGACAATAATGATAACAACAACAACAACTATAAATAATAATAATAATAATGGTAATAATAATAATAATAATAATAATAATAATAATAATAATAATAATAATAATAATAATAATAATAATAATAATAATAATAATAATAATAATAATAATAATGAAAATAATGAAAATAATAAAAATAATAATTACAAAAAATAATAATGACGGTCATAACAAGAATTTCTTATAATAACAATGCCAATAATAATAATAATAACAATAATAAGAATAATAATTATTATTATTATTATAATAATAACAATAATAATAATAATAATAATAATAACAATAATAAGAATAAGAATAAGAATATTATCATCATCATTGTTATTATTACTGTTATCATCATTATCACTATCATTATCACTATCATTATCATTATCAATATTATTATCACTATTATTACAATTATAATTATTATTGTTATCATTGTTATTGTTGTTGTTGTTATCATTATCATTATTATTATTATTATTGTTATTATTATCATAATTATCCATATTATCACTATCACTATCATTATGAAAATAATAAATACCAGTGGTGAAAATAATAAAATCTTCCAAAGACCAAATGGGTTTTGATTTTTTTTACTTTTACCCCTTTCTTCTGTCCCCTTTGATCACCCCTTCTTCGTCCTTTCAACAGAATGCAACATCCATTGCAAAAAAGCAGGAGCTTCTTGCACGGGTTCTCAAAGGGCAGAACGCCGCTGCCATCCGCTTTTGCATGCGTATTGCGTACCGCGTCAGACGAACGAACGCCGCCACCTGTTCCCGACCTTGAACGTGAACTTTAACGCCAACCACGCGTGCGCCAGATGAAGGTAAAAGGTCACAGCGAAAGATAAAGGGAGAAGAAAAATAAAGCGAAAGGACAAGAAAAATGGCGTTCGACGTGTTGAAGGACTTGCGTCAATAAACTGCTCGATACCGTCATTTCCTCTTTGTTATCTTGCCCGGCTCTCCTAGAAAACGCTATCGCAGAGGCACAAGGAAGCCATTTTCCCTCCCGCGTTACACCAGGCACGCTGCTGCAGGAGGTCGAGATAAAGAACCAAAGGACGGCGAAATTAATGTCTTAACGCCAGGACAGCATCTTGTAACAGTGCGGACAGAGTAACGCGTCTCGGCGGAGGTGGGCGGCGCGTGTCGAGTGTCACGTCCGCCACAAAGGTAACTGTACACGGAGCGCGGGAGGGCACGTGACGGCACACCTTGGCACTCTGCAGGGGAAGGGGGGGGGGGGTGCTCCACCTACTGCATTAAAGGGCGAGGGGATGGAGATGAGGGGAGATGCGGGGAGTTGAGAGCGGCTGGACGGCTGGAGGAGAGGCGGCGGAAGGAGGCAGGGTGGATAAGAAAGGAGAGGAAAGGATATATACCGAAGAGTGAGAGAAGGAAGGAGTAAGGGAAAAAATGAAGAAAAGGGTAGCGAGGAGAGAAAGTGAGAGTGGAAGGAAGGGAAGAGAGCAAGAGCGGGGAGAGTCAGGTTAAAAACGAAAGTCCTCTCTCTTTCTCTTTCCCCGCCCTCCCACAGTATACATTTCCTCCCAACCACCGCTCTCATCTCTTCTTCCCTCTCCCCACCTTCTCCAATCTCCTCAATCCTCACGTACCTCCTCATCCTCGCTCTCCCCGCCACCCTCGTCGCCCACTAGAATTTTTTTCTTTTTTTCCCCTCTTCCAGAAAAGAAAGTTTGCAAGCGCCTTCCTTCGCCGGTAAACAAGGTCTGGTAAGGTCAGGTTCATTACCGTCTTACAACTCCCCGTCTTGAAGATCTTCGGGCAACTGGGGAGAACGGAACAGAATATCCTCGCTTTTTTGCAACAGCCATAACAAACCGAAGACAGAAAATAAAATCTTCAAGATAATGTCAGAATGTTACGAAGGGGGGGGGGGGATGGGGGATCGGGAGACTACCTTCAACGTTCCAAAACAAAACACAAACAAAGCATAAGGTTACAAGTGACACCCAATACCACAGCAGACGCGCATAAACAACGCAAAAACAATCGCGAAGACGGGGCAACGGGAGACGGAAATTAGTCCTCTCTTACCTAACCCAAAATTAGAAAGTACGAAGGAGAGCTGCAAATAGCCCCATTTCACGCCGTTGCCTTTGCAGCCTTTGACAAAACGTTTTACACTATAAAGGATACACTATAAAGGATACGCTACAAAGACTACACTCAAGGCTATAAGGGGACTCGATGTCTAGCAGGAGTTAGGCTATTTCCCGTGCAAGGCCACCTTACATAATGGATCCTGATATGGCGTCCACTTACAAGCCACCCTTCGGATAATCTTGCCTCGGAAAAAGTTCAGGCACGGGGGCAGGCAGGGAAGGTGGGTGAAAAAATATACAAATAAATAAATAGGTAAAGAGACATGTACATAAAAGAACACATTAATGCATACATGTAGAATAAAAGAAATAGACGAAAGGGATTAAGGTGGGAGGGAGATGGGGAGAGAGGAAGAGGAATAGAGAAGGTAGAAGGAGAGAGGGAAACGGGAGGCAGGGGAAGGAAGGGGAAAGGGAGGCAGGGTAATAAATGGGGGCCAGGAGTGGAGATATACAATCACACACACACACACACACACACACACACACACACACACACACACACACACACACACACACACACACACACACACACACACACACACACACAGTGAGAAAGAGAGAGAGAGAGAGAGAGAGAGAGAGAGAGAGAGAGAGAGAGAGAGAGAGAGAGAGAGAGAGAGAGAGAGAGAGAGAGAAGAGAAGAGAGAGAAGAAAGAAAGAAAGAAAGAAAGAAAGAAAGAAAGAAAGAAAGAGAGAAAGAGAGAAAGAGAGAAAGAGAGAAAGAGAGAGAGAAAGAGAGAGAGAAAGAGAGAGAGAAGAGAGAGAGAAGAGAGAAGAGAGAGAGAGAGAGAGAGAGAGAGAGAGAGAGAGAGAGAGAGAGAGAGAGAGAGAGAGAGAGAGAGAGAGAGAGAGAGAGAGAGAGAGAGAGAGAGAGAGAGAGAGAGAGCGAGAGAGAGGGAGATTCCCAAAGTGCCTGCATCACCGCAGTTTCCCCGTGCGTACTCTGGGTCGTGGCAGGTTCGGAGAGAGACTTGCCCGCAGCGGTGCACAGCTGGCAGAGCCTGACGCCAAGGCTGGGGATGTGCTGCGGGTGATGGCTGACAGCTGGTGACACGTATGAAGGTAAATGGCGCCGGCGAGAGTACACAAGATAGTACTCACTATAACAGACAGGTGGTGCGACGAGGGTAGACGTGCGGCTCCACGACGACAGCCGTGGAGCCGAGGGTGGACAGGCGGTGACGTAGATTGTAGAAACAGAGAGAACCGCAATTCGACAGCAACCAGTTTGAAGCCGACTGAAACACTGCCTAAGGCTCCTCAAGGCTATCTATTCCTAAATTTGAATTCCCAGCTGTTTTTTCCGGCTATCTGTGCGTGCCTCTCTTGTCCTGGCGGTCTACCTACAAAGCATTTGCCTGTATTCATCTGTCTGCATGCGGGTCTATCTCCAGGCCTGTTGACAGGTGGTCTTACATCTGCCTGTTCCTCAGGGTCATCTAGTTGGCAGTCTAGGCCTACGACTATGCCTCTCGGTCGCCAACGAGGCCTTGCCTGCTGAAGCTGATATAGCAGGCCTGACTCCGTGTGGCTATTCCCATGACGCTGCCCACTTCCCCATGCCCACCTGGCTGACCAACTCGACCTGCCCGCCCGGCCAGCCCACCCATCATCCCAGGGGCGAAAGTGTCTGACCGGTGCTATTAGTGTGCTTCTTCTTCCGCCTGCATGCGCCTGCTTGCCTGCCTGCCTCCGTCTGGAGCCCTGCCAGGAATGTGCATGCTGCTGCCCAACACTGACTTCGTACGCACACTCCTTGCTTTGCCATCTGGAGGTGCCGCGCCTAGCCCATCTGCGGTGTCTAGTTTCACCCGCGATGGTGTCTGTCTGGCTGTGTGGGGCGGTGTCGTGTGTGAGGTATTGTCCTGAGCCGGTGTCATATATCTTGTCCTTGTCTGTCTGGCTGTTTGTATCGTGTCTGTCATATATGTGTGCTGGTGGCAAGTCATGACTTCGGTTCCTCTATCATCATCATTATCGTCGTAATCATAATAACTATCATTATTACTATTATCAATATACTACTTCTACTACTACTACTACTACTACTAATAATAATAATAATAATAATGATAATTCCTATTACTATTTATGAAAATCATTATTACCATGAGCATTACCATCGTCATCATCATTATCATCACAATCAACATATCATAGACATCACCACCATCATAATCATATCATAGGGCTATAATCACATTTCCTTTACTCGCTATTTCTCTCAGACACCATCGGCTATTTTCCTATATCGCAAGGCTAGACTATTTATTCTATCCTTTTCCTCGGTATTTTCACAGTGTGCCTGGCTGTCTCACGGCAATTCTCCGGCTATTTGCGCTAGCATCCAGGCTATTTGCGTTGACAACATCTGCTACTCAGCCGGCTGCCTATGGTCATCACTTGGCTATTAATGGCTTCAGGAACACAAGAAGCAAAGCGACCCTTTTGCTAGCTTGCTCTGGCGACTGAGAGCTTGGTTTTATTTCTGGCTGGTGTTGCGTAGGCGGACACTGTCAAAGTTGCTATTTCGATGCTTGCCTTCTACTAGTTTGGGGCTATTCAAAATACGTCTTTTTGGCGGAATCTGCTATTTCTGTTGAAATTGTACACCCATTCGTATTTGTTTGGATGTTTTACCGCTATTACGATTTTATTATTAATGATGCTGATGGCATTTTGCTGCAATCTTATATTGCATTTCTC
>NC_061820.1:7175963-7178463 GCF_019202785.1 Penaeus chinensis
CCTCCACAAAACACCCCCTTGAGTGTGGTATCGACCTGTGCTCGCATAATGCCCTCGCCAACTACTGACGGGGGCTTAAGCTCTGCTCAGAATTTCGTTCCTCTCCAGACGATGACTGGCGAAGAAGACCGAGCCTCCTGCGTCACGCCTCCTCCTCCTTGTCCTCAGTACGCCCCCTCTTTATTCTTTCTTTCTTTTTTATCGCCGCCTACTCCTTATCATCCTCATTCTTCTCGAGGAGTCGTGAAGGAGAGGGGCGGGGTCCGCGTTGATTCAGAGTTGTTATGCAGTCATTTCCTGCCAGTCATTTCGGATTTTATTTGCGCTTGTTTATTGTTTTTATCTTCCTCGTCGGCCCGCGCGTGCCCGGCGTAGCTCTGTGTATGGGGGGGCAGGGGAAGGGGGAGTCTGTTTGTCTGCGCCTTACAAAGGCTGTTTGTTGGTGTCTAGACTCGTTTGTCCCGTCTTCCTAGATCGATTTGTTTATTTCCACTTAGGTATGTTTGCATGTTTTTACCTGTTATTCTGTCGGCCAACCTGCCTGCCCGTCTGCTTGCCTACTTGTTAGATACTCAGATATTCAGCCTACCCGCCAGCCGGACAGCCTGCTTGTATATACCAGTTAGTCAGACAGTCAGTCAGCCTATCCGTCTGTCAGTCAAACAGTCAGTCTGCCTGTCTGTCCGCCTACCTGCCTCCCTCTCCCCCTCCCTTCTCCTCCTAGAGTACTCCCCGTTACTACTTTCTCAAGAAGGGAACTTTTATAATCCATAAGCTCTTACAGACGCGGTTTGCGGCCCCCTTCCAGATCCATTTCACAGTAGCGGTGGTGAAACGATCAAGTTTTTACGAGCCCAGATGAATGAACTAAACGATTAAAAAGTTACGATGGTAAATTATATTCATTCCTGTTAATACGGTGATGTTATGGTTGTTTCAGTCAAATCTGGGGGTTGGCAAAGCAGAAGCAAAAAGAACAGTAACGGTGATAACAAGGGACAATGGTAGCAAAGGGAGATACGTGGTCTGAACAAGAGGAATGATTGTAACAGAAAAATGGATAGCAACGGGAGAGAAGATAGCAACAGGAGAAAGGATAGTAACAAGAGGTGAGACTGTCACTGAAAAAATAGTAACATGAATAAAGGCATAAAGACTAGCAATAGCATGAAATATAAAGGAATGATCCCACAACGTAAAGATGATAATCGAAGGAAATGCGGCTACAAGTCGAACGAATGCGAGATAAGAAAAAAAAAACGAAAGAAGAAAGAGGAAAGATAGTAAAAAGAAGTGCGATTAGACGATGGGAGAATAAGGAGAGGGAGGATTATAGTTAAAAAATAAGGGAGCACAGCAGCAGGGAGAAGGATAGTTAAAGGCAGAGGGGAAGAGGGAGAGTAGGCCTACTAAGGAGATCGTAAGACCATAGCCCTTGATGGAGGACTTCCAAACTGAGTACAGCCCGTCCACATCCCTTTCCCCTCGCTTATCTCTTACGCCAACACCCTCCCCTCACCGTTCCCGTCAATACCCTCCCCTCGTGCTTCTCCCCTCGCCTCCCTCAACCCTCCCCCTCCCCCCTCGCCCTCTCACCCTTCCCCCCTCGCCCTTTCACCCTTCCCCCCCCTCAACCCCCCTTTCTCCCTCCTCTAGACCTCTCGTCAACACCGGAACTAATCCATCAATATCCTCCGAGACCGGGTGTAATGTCATCCTTGCTACGAAAGAGGGGAGAAAGGAAAACAATAGGAGAATGAAGGTAGGAAGTGAAGGCTGATGGAAGGACGATGAATGAACAGGAAAGGAGGGAGGAGAAAGGATATCTAAAATTGAAAGAATGAACAAAGGAATAAGGAGAAGAGGTCGGGGAAGCAAGGCAAGTATGATTACAGTTCTGTAGGTGCTTTGCATTAGCATTAATGAGGAAAGACACTTGGAACACCGGCATCCACAAACACTCAAAGGCTGGCGCAAATTATCACGCACAAAAACACATCTCATTTTATCTGATATATGTATAGGTGAGTGTTTCTCTGTGTGTGTGTGTGTGTGTGTGTGTGTGTGTGTGTGTGTGTGTGTGTGTGTGTGTGTGTGTGTGTGTGTGTGTGTGTGTGTGTGTGTGTGTGTGGTGTGTGTGGTGTGTGTGTGGTGAGTGTGGTGTGTGTGAGTAGTGTGTATTTGGTATGTATGTGTATGTGTGCATGTGTATGTGTGCATGTATATGTGTGCATGTATATGTGTGCATGTATATGTGTGCATGTATATGTGTGCATGTATATGTGTGCATGTATATGTGTGTATGTATATGTGTGCATGTATATGTGTGCATGTATATGTGTGCATGTTTATGTGTGCATGTTTATGTGTGCATGTGTGTGTGTGTGTGCGTGTGTGTGTGTGTGTGTGTGTGTGTGTGTGTGTGTGTGTGTGTGTGTGTGTGTGTGTGTGTGTGTGTGTGTGTGTGTGTGTGTGTTTGTGTGTGTGTGTGTGTGTGTAG
>NC_061820.1:7190963-7193463 GCF_019202785.1 Penaeus chinensis
ATGTATGTATGTATGTATATATATATATATATATATATATATATATATACATACATGCATATGTGGGTGTATATAGACATATAGATATATGATAAGTAGATAGACAAATATGTAAGTATGTATGTATGTGTGTATATATATATACATACATGCATATGTGTATATATAGACATATAGATATATGATAAGTAGATAGACAAATATGTATGTATGTATGTATGTATGTATGTGTATATATATACATACATGTATATGTGTGTATATATAGACATATAGATATATGATAAGTAGATAGACAAATATGTATGTATGTATGTATGTATGTATGTATGTATGTATGTATGTATGTATGTATGTATGTATGTATGTATGTATGTATGTATGTATGTATGTATGTATTGTATTGAGTGTTTTGTCCTACGACATCCATCTTCTCCATGACCGTTGCCCTAGAAGGATTGCCAGCCAAGGCTAAAGAGTGACCTCTACCCCTATTTCTATTTATCCCATAGATGAACCCTAATAGGTGCTCCACTCTGGGTTGAAGTGGACCTGGGAGCAACAGTGTCTAAGAGGTGGCTCCATACTCCTCCGGACCAGACCCCCCATTATCGTATCTGTTTTAGACTTACCTAATATATGTAAATCCACACACACACACACATACAAACACGCACGGATTTTTTATATATGTATAGGTGTGTGTGTATATATGTATATATTTACATATATATACATATTGAGAGAGAGAGAGAGAGAGAGAGAGAGAGAGAAAGAGAGAGAGAAAGAGAGAGAGAAAGAGAGAGAGAAAGAGAGAGAGAAAGAGAGAGAGAAAGAGAGAGAGAAAGAGAGAGAGAAAGAGAGAGAGAAAGAGAGAGAGAAAGAGAGAGAGAAAGAGAGAGAGAGAGAGAGAGAGAGAGAGAGAGAGAGAGAGAGAGAGAGAGAGAGAGAGAGAGAGAGAGAGAGAGAGAGAGCCTATAATCTGTGTAGCAATTGGTCCAATTTCCATGATAAAATTGATTTTTTAAAGACCTTTTTTTTTTTGTAAGAAATGGGTACCTATTGTGTTTGTGATAATATAACAAAGACCTTTCTATGTAAAAGAAAATAAAAAAAAAATCAACCTACTGTATCAACTGCAAAATGGGATCATAGATACGTGGAACTACCATTTATGGGGCAATTAAGCTTTGAAATCAGAAAACAATTAAAACACTTTTAAAAAAACAATTAGCCTCAAATAAGATTCACTTCATCAGCTCTAACACTACGAGATTCTACTTTAATTTGTGTTCCAACATTGTATATCTATTTACCTGTTACCTGCCAAGCAAGGTACGTGGGGTCAACCTCACGATGGTTATGTCACCGCATAATGGAACACAAAAGTAAGTCATTTCGTAGAGGACTACCGACTGAGCAGACCATCTTTCTCGGCCACAAGAGAGCACTCTCACAAACACTCACATCGTTTCTTCTACACAGATTTCAGTCTTCTATCTTCCCACTCCTCCCGTCAAGACCTCATTATCTCGGAGTCTTTGTTGATTCGAAGGATGAAACCCGAGCTTAACAACACCAGTGCCGCAACCACCTTGTTTACTAACTAGCTGCTTTCCACCCCTGATTATCACCCATATTGGTTAGTGTATCATATATATTTTCCTGTTTTTCTTCTGTCTATGGTCTTACTGTGTCCTTCCTTTGTTCACAGTTTGTTTTTATTGATCTTGTTCTTGTTCTTATGAAAATTCGAATTATATGTTATGTATCGTTGTTTATTTAGAGAACCACTTTAATTATTTTATAATTTGTTCTGTCGTCTAACGCATGTTATTTTGGTTCATTATTACAACAATGACGATGGAAATATGATCAATCTCGGAAACGTTTGATAATAAACATGAAACAAATTACGGCTGTATTAGTCTACCTCTTAATTCTGACTGTTCGACGCCTTAGTGGCAAGCCTATATATATGTGTGTGTGTGTGTGTGTGTGTGTGTGTGTGTGTGTGTGTGTGTGTGTGTGTGTGTGTGTGTGTGTGTGTGTGTGTGTGTGTAATATATACATATATATATATATATGGACTCTGTTTCCCCATCGCCGCAGTCGTAAAAATACCTGCGCTCGGACTACTGGCTCGAGCCCGATTTCACGGCGAGAAAACGACATACCGCCTTGAGAAGCCAAAGCGCAGGTGTTGTAAGGGAAGGCACCGCCGTGGCACAAGTGTTATCGCGTTGATTAGGAAGGGCATCCAATCAGGCAAAGGTGAGACTGCCAAATAACCTCTCAATAGTGAATTGAAAAAGCCTATGTCCTGCAGTGGAATAAATAGCTGTTGAAAAAAAAATATATATATTTATATCTATATGTGTATATATATATATATATATATATATATGTATATACATATATACATGTGTGTATGTGTATATATATGCATCGTAATGTAAAAAATAATAATATAAGTTTACATTACTATAAAACACAGACG
>NC_061820.1:7198463-7200963 GCF_019202785.1 Penaeus chinensis
TATTGCCATTGTCGTTATTTTTATCATTGTTATCACCATCTTCATCATCATTATTATCATCATTATCATTACTATTGTTATAATTAATATTACTATCATCATTGTAACCTTGTAACAGTTATAACTATAATTGTTACCGTTATCATCATATAATAATCAATAACAATACTAATGATAATTATGACAATGTCATTATCTTATCTATTTTTATCATCATCATCATTATCATCATCACTTTTATTATCATTACCAATAACATTATGATCATTATTATTGTCATCATTACCATTACCATTATCCTCAATAATACCATTATTATTGTAAATGTTAAT
This sequence comes from Penaeus chinensis, assembly GCF_019202785.1. Lineage (NCBI taxonomy): Eukaryota > Metazoa > Arthropoda > Malacostraca > Decapoda > Penaeidae > Penaeus > Penaeus chinensis. The sequence goes on from NC_061820.1 coordinate 7,198,796, forward strand.
ACAATCATTATCATTGTTAGTTATTGTTGTTATTATTAATGTTATTATCCATATTCTACTACCACTACTACCACTATTATCATTATCACTATTACTATTACTATTATTGTTTGTTACTTTTATTACGATTAGTTTTGTTAATCTGAACATCATTATGTCATTATTATCTATTACTATTAACTTTATTGATACTGCTATCATTGTAATCGCAATTTTCATCATCACTATCATTACTGATCATCATCATCTACAGCAGCGTCAACGTGATCATTATTTTATCATAATTAGCATTACCATCATTACTTTATTTACAGCATCATTAATCAATGTAGTATAGTTATCAGCTACATTACCACCATGATTTTCCTGAATTTAGTAACAGTGTCAGTGCAATAATCATTTTAGAATAATTATCATTTTGATATTTGCGCGTTCGTTGTTGAAACTGTTAACAATCTAGTTATGCAATTTATTAGCGCAATTAAAAAAACAAAAAAACATAAGATAACATTACCTTTCAGTAAAACTAAAACATTTAAAGCACTTCTATTACCAAATAAAATTCCCCAAACCTTGTTATTCCCTAAGGCAACTAACGATATGAAAACAAGGGTTATTAGATAAATAAACACACGAACTCCATCTTAATCTCTTATCTTCCTGCAAAGCGAACTCTTCCGGTACTGATAACAAGGGAAATAATAAAAAAAGAGAAGATAATGATAAAAATGGCAGGGTGTCCTTTTACAACGGATGGAAGCCCTTAACTAGAAAGCGCATTATGCTAGGCGATCCCTTTGTGCTAGCCTTTAGTGTAATCCCGGCGTGGTGTGCATGGTGCGTATGGCACCATTCTCTTTCTATGTTGGTCTTATTTTTCCTCTCTCTCTCTTTGTCTTATCATCTCTTCTCTATCTCTCTCTCTCTTTCATTATCCCTCCCTTTCTCTCTCTCTTTCATTATCCCTCCCTTTCTCTCTCTCTAACTGTCCCTCCCTCTCTCTCTCTCTCCTCTCTCTCTCTCTCTCTCTCTCTCTCTCTCTCTCTCTCTCTCTCTCTCTCTCTCTCTCTCTCTCTCTCTCTCTGTCTCTCTCTCTCTCTATCTCTCTCATTGTCCCTCTCTCTCTCATAGCCCCCCCCCCCCCCCCCTCTCTCTCTCTCTCTCTCTCTCTCTCTCTCTCTCTCTCTCTCTCTCTCTCTCTCTCTCTCTCTCTCTCTCTCTCTCTCTCTCCCTCCCTCCCCCTTTTCTCTCTCTTTCATCCTTACTTAAAATCGAAACTCCTTTCTTCCGTTTCTGCATTTCTCCCATTCACCGTATTAGCAAAGGCTTATTCCATTCTTTACGATGCTACGGTAACTCAAAAATTCTGATTACAAATTGGCCAGAAGCATTCCAACCGCAGCTAGGTTACCATGGTTACCACTTCAAAAAGATATCATACTTCTTGACATATTATTAAAGTTATTGCGAAATACGTAAGCTTCAGACATCATATCCGCCAGATATTGGATATATATATATATATATATATATATATATATATACATATATATTTTTCCTAAGCAATATAACGTCCTACATAGATATAAACAGATACACTTGATCTAGGATTACGCCAGTCCTTCATTTCAGGACCTCTTTGGATATTCCTCATCCTAAAGTATCCCAAAAAGGATTACATATTAAGGAAGTCCTTCTACCAGATACCACATCGCTCCCTGGATATCAAAGGATTTTTCCCCTTTCTTATTTGTTCGAGATATTTAACAGACATAAAATTATGTTTGAATTTGTGTTCTATAATATATTCCAATCCCAGTTTTACGCTAAGGAAAAATAAAAAAAACAAAAAACAAAAAACAAAAAAAAGATTTGGTAAAATCATGATTAAATCTTGCCGTAATAAAAAGACGTAAAAATGGAATGGTTATAGCCGCGTGCGTTCATAAAAATAAAAGAAAAAGAAAAAGAAACGCTGGCCGTATAGACAATAAGATGTGATTATGGAATTCCCAATCGTCGTGTAATTCCTCAATTATTATTCATTCTCTCTCCGTTCCCATTTTCATCATTCCTCTCCCGCTCTCCACCAATCTTCACCCGCGGCTGGTGAGCATTTGCAACCCGGCAGCGTGCAAAGCTTTACGAGAAACGTAATGTGAAAGTGT
>NC_061820.1:7205963-7213463 GCF_019202785.1 Penaeus chinensis
GGCGAAAGGTCAAGTGCAGTCATCATGATGGTGTCTAAGCTGGAAGGAAAAGAGAGAAGAGAGAGAGAGAGAGAGAGAGAGAGAGAGAGAGAGAGAGAGAGAGAGAGAGAGAGAGAGAGAGAGAGAGAGAGAGAGAGAAAGAAAGAGAAAGAGAAAGAGAGAGAAAGAGAGAGAGAGAGAGAGAGAGAGGGAGAAAGAAAACTCATAAACATGTCTGCATAAAAGGTGCCTGAATTTCGACATTGCAACTGTGAGCGTCCCTCGCTTTGTGGGACGCTGTATTCTGCATTCTGGATGATGTATTCACACTGGAGCAAAATGGACCATGTTTTCTTTATGAACCTTGAGGACTATACACAAGTACGGCATTTCCCCGACGCCGTAGTGACTTCAAGAATGTCGAATGTTATTTTCCAAGCCTTTTTGAACTTCACAATTCGTTCTTCTATCGTGAGTCTATGGAACTACAGTCCTGTCTACGGGCGGTGTACTATATCACAGACTACTCCTACAACGGCTTTCACATATCTGGATAGTGGATGTAGATTTTTCCTTGTCGAATTTACAGAATGGCTATAACTTCTTGACGTCGAGATACCAGTGTGTACTGAATCTTGTCAGCGTCTGTCTGCTAAGAGAAAAAACAAAGGCCATCTTTAATATGCTGATAATATGCTCCGTATACCTAGAGGAGGACTAAGAGAGGACATGAATGGGATATTTAGTAGAGGATCTTGATAATGGAACACATTTTTGTTTACTCTTTACGTCAACTGTTTTCTTTCAATTCTTTCCAGCAGATATTATCCAAAGCTTTATGGAGACCCTGGCAGTTACCCTTGCCCCACACCTAAACTGTGCGTGTCACTTTCTCCGAATGTGTGAGCTGCAATGCTGATATGTTTGTTAAGGTCTTATGCAATAGGAAATTGTTCACGATTTTGCAAGAATGCGATGGGTCCGGAGCCTTGCCATTGGCCTTTGGTACATGTATACTTAAGCAGCATTGAGAAGCTAAAGGCTAGCAACTCAAGATGGTTATATCTGAAGTTTAGATAGATAGTATCTTACGAAAACAAACAGCTCTACCACCAAAGTCAGTCCCATGAGATTCTTTAAAAGCCAGAGATTTCATTAAAGTTCCATAAAACTAGAGCTGACAAAACCTTCACAAAATCTCGTTTCTTCTCGCTCGCCCTTTTATGACACCAAGTGGTCTATTTTGCTGCAGAAGTTGCCCATTTTTATTTCGAGGCAGTTGTCTCTAGGTGTTCCTTGTAGTGTTGTGCAACGATATTGAACCCGATGTCTCAATGTCCTTTGTAGTCTTCTGTCAAACAACTTTAAAATAAAATATGAACTGCAACACACACACACACACACACACACACACACACACACACACACACACACACACACACACACACACTGGTGTATGTAAACACCTATGATATGCTCTTCTGAAAGGGACTCCGTTGATGTTCATGGGAGGCGGAGGATGTGACGAAAGAGGGAGTGAAATAAAAACAAATATATTATGATGACGAGGAGGAGCAGGAGTCAAGAGGAAGAGAAATAATAATATGGAAATAATACAAAGAAAATAAGGAGGTGGAATAAGAGGATGAGAAGGAAGATGAAACAAAGAGGAACAAGAGAATGATTTGAAGGAAGGAGAAAAGGACGAGGAGAAAGAAGAGGAGGAGGAAGAGGACGAGGTAGAAGGAGATGAGGAAGAGAGGAAGAAGAGGACGAGAATGAGGAAAAAGAGACCGAGCAGGAGGAAAATGGAGACGATTAGAAGGAAGACGAGGACGAAGATGAGGAGTGACGAGGGCTCTTCTCCCTAAAGATGGAACTCCAACTGCTTCGGTCGAAAGGTTAATTAGGCAGGCGAGGGAAAACGATTAGCGTCATTACCTACTGTACATTACGAGACGAGGAGAGACAGATTCACCACTGGGGTTTCTCACCCCTCACTTCCCTACTGACATCTTTTCCTCCTTTGCTCTTATAGGTGTATGGTTAGTGCGATGCTCACTAACCATATATCGGCCACAGGGAGCAGCACAGCCACGCGCTATGTTTAAATAAATATTTACGTAATAATCGAAAATAAAATATTTTGTTCATCTAACATACAAGAAAGACAATAGATTTAAAACGTCTATGCTTATAGTTTTACGATGTCCCATAAATATGTATGGGACGTTATGCTTATAAAGAGCCCATCGCAACATTCAAGCGTAAATTATTAATTTATTTGTTTTATGAATATTTAAATGTATTGATATACATATATCTTTAAATTCAATGCACAATAATATGTGTCATACTTAAACATTTATGACGTTAACATTATAGCATTGGCTGCGATATTGATTATTTCCAAATTAATCATGATTTTTTCAATGATGACGAAAGAGCAAATGAAGGTTGTGGAGTGCCTTCATTGCAAAGTACCTTGTAAACTCCGGAACGACCGACCGACTTGGTACTGCGGTTAGTGGACGAGAATAATGCAGCAATGCTCTTATAGGTATGATATGTAACTGATATATTAATTACTAATAACTTTTGTATATTGCTATATGATATATTACTAACAAATAACATAGAAAAAAATGTTCCGAACGAAATTGCACGTAAAATATTTTCTAGTGTCGGGGACTATAAGGACACATTTTCGACAACTCTAGAATTTCGCCGTGGAAGATGCTTTTGTTCACCAATCACTTCCTGTACCACACGTGGGACCACAGGACAGTGATAGAGTGCTTCCATGCCTTCACATTTCATCAGAGACGTCGGTAGACTGGAGAAGCTTTTGCTTCGAGGTGACGGAATTCTGGCTCGGGAAGCAAGAACCCATCGGCGGGCCAGGGGTGGAAGTCGAGACTGACGAAACCCTGCTGGTGAGGCGGGAGTATCACAGGGGGAGGATGCTTCGTCAGGTATGGGTCTTCGGTGGGATTGGGCAGCAGTCGAAGAAGTTGTTTGTGGCCCCGCTGGTAGATCCTGAGGGACAGGACAGAACCTCAGCTACCACTCATCCAGCGGTACGTCCGGGAAGACAGTATTATTTATAGAGACGGTTGGGGCGCATACAGCACGCTTCAGGATCTTGGATATTCTCACTATGTGATAAACCATAGTGAGAATTTTCATGACCCCGACATCGCCAAGATCCACACGCAGACGATCGAGCGTTTGTGGAGGGACGGCAAGGATTGGGTGAAGATCTCTGGCATGCGTCCACAGTACTTCCACCAGTACTTTGCGAAATACCTGTTCCTGCGCCACCACACCAGAAACCGCTTCCACTTCTTCATTTTGGTAATTATCAAGCATTTTGTTTTATTAAGTAACAATAGTTTGCGTATCAAGCATGTATTACATAATGTATGTAAAATATTTATATTTTACTTTACCGTAAAATATTTTTTATTACATGCTGACTGGCTGTATCCGGCGCAGTCAGAGAGTGGTCAGCACCACCGCACCCCATACCCGTTATAGTAGATGGAGTAGGGGCCATCTACTATGTTAGTCTGGTGTCTTATCTCTTTGGGGAGTGACTGTGTGGGCGTGAGTGCCCACAGGTATGGCTGAGTGTTGGAGGCTGAAGTTGGAGTTCTACGGGGGAGCCGGGAGGCTCCCCAGTCGGCTAAGGACTGGGCAGTCCTTGTGTGCTGCTGCTATGCTCTTGGTCTGCTGGAGGATCAGTGAATGGTGATCTCGCTAGCGGCCTGCGCGGCTTAAGTAGGCGAGCGCTGTGTAAGCGCGCAAGGAACGAGGGGAGCCCGCTGTCCAATGAGCGCGGACAGGGCGGCGGACCTGGGCATGCCCAACCTGGGAAGTACGCTGAGCTTCAGGTTGCGGGGTCATGCTGCTACACCGTCGAGGACGATGATTGGCAGTGACTCCGACGGCCCAGACGAAGCCAAGCCAGGCCCTTCAGGATACCGCCCACCAGCCCGGGACGCCGAGAGCCAGACCGTCATTTCGTAGTCAGTATCGCAACCCGGTCTTGCACAACCACTATGAAGGTAATGAAAATATTAAATGTTTACAAACGCTGTTAAGTAACGGTAGAGGGGAATCAAGGTAACCGATCCATACACCATTTGACGTCACGTCGCGATGTCAATAGAAAAAACACTTCGTTTGAAATGTGGTTGGTATAAATATTAGAACATTTCGCCCCATATGATATTGTTTCGAAAAAAAAAAAGTGTTAAAAAACTCGATAGTGTTCGTTACCGAGTGTTTTCTCATGTAAATACGTTAACAATAAGAGAGAGAGAAAAAAATAACTTAGTGATTTAACAATGCAAGGGTACAATGTGGCCGAAAGCATCCAACATATATAGTTACTGCGCAATGTTTGAAAACCATTTTACAATCTGAATTACATGAAATCCCGTAGATTTGTTTGCCGAACTATGGGTTTGATTCGAAATTTAGCGCGTCGGTCCGTAGATGTTCAGAGACGGCGGGGACGTCGATAAAGTTTCATTAGCCGATTTAAAGCGTTTTTAGTGCTTGTTTTGCTCATTTCTGTTCTCCATTCTTATTATATCAGCCTGTTTTACCCCATAATTTCCCTGGTTTACTTCATACCCTCCCCAGCTATCAGGACTAAACAAATCAGAGCAAGATTGTCGGCTGGAGAATGCGACGTAGATTATCATCAGATTCTTTCTTATCACACGAGAACAAATGTGATGATATCAACAATGTCAAGGAAGACCCGATTGTCATAGTCGGAAAATTAACCCCCAAAACTTCGGAACCATCATCCACGTTGGCCACTTCGTTATTCCGTTAAATATGGCAACAAGGAATGATATATTACACAGAAGACTAGGATAAAAAAAAAAAAAAAGAAAGAAAAAAAAAACGATTACTTTACGACCGTTTCTCTTCGTAGCTGAAAAAACGTAAACATTATAAATGAATTATTTTCCTCAAATATAAATTCAAATAGAAGTCAAAAATAAACATGAATGAAGCAAACAAAACAAGATGAAAATGAAAGGTGCAATGAGGGAAATATACGCTAGATAGAATAAATATACATTAAACAGAATAAAGCTTAAAGGAAAAGTATAAGATATTCCCCCTAGATGAAGCCAGAATATAATTGAGACGATAGAAAGAATCATTAGATTTATGAACATCAAAAAGTGCATGAAAAATGTGCATGAAGGAAGGGATCAGAAGAATAAATAAATAACATAACAATACCAACAATTAAAGAAAACCAAGAAATAAGGGGACACTATAGTAAAAAAAAAAAAAAAAAAAATTAAAACCTAACACAAAGACAAAACTAAAGGAAATGGAAAGCAAAAGTAAGCGACAGGAAGTGCTCAGTTCTAGGCAGGGGATTGCAGGGAGCAAGATGCAGCATCCGAGACCACCATGCATTTTTATATTCTGTTTGTTTACTTTTTTTGTCTTGGGAATATGGTGATAATTGATGATTGATGATGACATGATCATGATAATGATAATGGTAATGGAAATGGTAATGATAGTGATAATAATAATCATAACAACTACAACTACAACAAACATAATGATAATAATAATAATAATAGTATTAACAACAACAAAAACAAAAATGATAATAATAATAATAGTATTAACAACAACAACAACAATAATGATAATAATAATGATAATAAAAACAATAATAACAACAATTATGATAATAATGATAATGATAATAATAATAATAATAATAATAATAATAATAATGATAATAATAATGTTAATAATAACAATAGTAATAATGCTAATAGCAGTGATGGCCTTCCACATAAACTTCACTCTAATCAAGGCCGAGAGTTTGAGGGAAAAGTCTTCAGTGAGAGCTGTAATTTGTTATGTATAACATAAGACTCGCACATAAACTCTGCATCCTCAAGGATATGGCATGGTGGAAAAGTGGAACAAGACCATGCAACGGAATCTAGCAAAAAAAAAATATATAAAAAAAATGCTGATAAACATATTTTACAATGCGTTCATCAGTGTACCAATTAATTTGATTGAATTTTAAGTTAAAATGGAAAAATCCAAACTACTCTTTATACAGCTCTTAAATGATTTTCATATTACATTGAAAGGATAATGATACTTCCACTGGGTGTCTCCCCCATGTACATGTATATGCAAACCAGAATCATAACGACCAAGTAATACATTTAGAAAGTTCCTCTGTTGGGTGTTTGATGAGATTTAGTAAGCATTACTATTCAAGTTCCCCTTCTGCCAATACCTCGTCTATATGTTGTTTGTTCATGCTTGTTGGTCTTCATTGTGCCTGTTTTGGATAAATGATTGAAATTATCACGGATCCAGTGCTGGATGAAATACTGATTTCATTCTTTATAATTTAGGTCAATTCGTTCTCCCATCCCTTATACTGCTCGTCTTGATTGGACAGTATCAAACCGTGATCATTCTCTGACCCTTGCGATTTTAGAATCATTTAGAATAAATTGGAATCCGTATCAGCTTTCGCACCAGTATTATCAAGTCACAGGGATATACATCTATAATATATATCCTCAAGAAGTGATCTGTACAGACTGTAAAAGGAGAAAGGAAAGTAATTATGTCATTATTTGGACTTCAAATCTAACCACTGCAAAGCCAAATGACCTGTTCAAAGAGGAGTGATGAGTTTGGTTAGCGAGTTAGAAAGTTATGAAATCGATCTATAGATACTGATGATATTAGAGGACATACTGGGTGCTTTGAGAGGAGTGAAGAGTGGTAGCAGGAGGTATGCTTGAATTCTATAAATTGCTAAATAGTAAGAGAGAAAATTGTTAATAATTGATGCTCTGGATTATTTGCGTAAATGGAACTCGAGCTGTGAGGGAGAGGGTAAGGGAAAGGGAGAGGGGGAGGAAGAGGGGGGCGGGGGAGGGAGGGGGAGGGAGAGGGAAATATAAAGAGAGAAAAAGAGTGAGTGTGCGAGAGAGAAAGGGAGAGAGGCAGAGACCAAGACAGACACAAAGAGAGGAAGACACGAGACATAAAATGAGAGAGAGAGAGGGGAGGGGAGGGAGGGAGGGAGGGAGAAAAAAAAAAGAGAAAGAGCAAAGGAGAGAGAGAGAGACAGGCAGGCAGGCAGACAGACAAACGGACAGAGAGAGAGAGAGAGAGAGAGAGAGAGAGAGAGAGAGAGAGAGAGAGAGAGAGAGAGAGAGAGAGAGAGAGAGAGAGAAGGAAGGAGAGAGATAGAGAGAGAGAGAGAAAGAGAGATTATTTTCTATTTGACATTTTATTGAGACAAAAGCTTACATCTCAAAAGGATGAGGTAACGTAGGTTACCCTCATCCCTACCTTAATAAGTCCCTATGTTGGCTCCTATTCCACATACAAAACATAGATATATCAACAAATGAGACACACACACGGCTCCATTGGATCTATCGAGTCCTGTAGCTTACACTATCAACAGTACTCTGTTGTTCACGC
>NC_061820.1:7223463-7225963 GCF_019202785.1 Penaeus chinensis
TTAGCGGTTACTTGAGTTTAGTAAAAAAAAAAGAAAGATCACATAGATTAGACTAATGGGATCCAGCTATGCCGTACATATGACCAGAGCTTGATGTTCCTGCTCTCATAGGAAGATGTACTTTGAAAGTATTTATAAAGCTTATTATCCTTGCCTTCCTATGAAACAGGAATTAAAATAAAAGAGGGGAAAAAAAAAAAAAGGAAAATTAACTTCTTTTCAGTTTATCACTTGCACAATCTGGCAAATACTATGAATATTGCACAGACATGCTTTAATCTCCACGTAATTCTCTACATCACAGACCATAATGCTATATAACATGTAATGATTCAAATGACATTAACAAATGTGACCATCATGTGTCGGTCAGGCTATGCGTCCCTTTATCTACTCAGACTCGGATCCAGCCTCTAGGGTTGCCGCCCTCTTCACAGTGGTGGGTTCGGCACGCGTGGTTGACCTCGAAACTGATCCACTTGTTTTTCTACCTTGGGAATTGACCCTTGGTCTACGTACAGAGCCAGTTCTAGTCTTGGGCCTAACCGAATGTTGTCCTTGAGCGCCAGAGGCAAGGGAGGCTATAGAAGAATGCGAGGACGACTCAGACAACTCAACTTCACTTGCCAGAGAGAGGGTCGAGCCGCCACGCTGAGCTCGTGCCCACTCGGCACCACGGGTTACCTCAGCTGCATTGATCTGTGTAAATGGGAAGCAAGGCAGTGTTAAGATTTCTATTTTTATATGTGGCTGGCAAGAGAAAACGAAAGCTCTTAATCATAACTAATTATCTATTCCATAAACATATTTTCATGTTTTGCCAGTGATAAATTAGGCAGCCTGTATTTAGTTAAAGAAAAAAAAAGCTTACATTTCATTACACAAATGAGTAGTATCTTTTCTTATCCAAGAAGAAGAATTAGAAAAAACACACTTAGCCAAACAAGCACATACTGAGATTTATTCACACACATTTATATCAACAGGCAAAATTGACTCACCATTGACTTTGGTCTTGGACGATTCTCAGACTTGCCTCTTTTTCGCTGCTGCTGACCTTTTGCTGGAGGTTCTTGGAAGTGTAGCGTAGGCTGAGACCTGTCAGAAGGAATAGCAATGTACTTCATAACAAGTGTTCAAGTCTTTCCTTTCTTCTCATATTGCATAAATATATCAAAGGAAATACATTTCAAATGACTTTCTGAGAGTCGCCTGTGTGTAAAAGCTGTGAGGTCTGTACAACAAGTGCTATAGTAAATGTGATAGATATCACACATGCAAATAACCATATCCATTAAATGCAATGTACATTCAGTGTTTAAAAATGCACTTAATTCACTACAGATGTGTTAATAACAACAGGTCTACAATTTACAAAAAACACAAAAAAAAAAAACAAAAAAAATTTGCTTAAGAATACTCTTTATACAGCTATGTAAGTACACAGAAGACCCTAGAAATTCCATCACAACCCAGAAAAAAAAATCCTTACAAATCAATCAATCATACAAAATACATCTCACACTAGAACAATGATCTGTTCCATTGAAATTTTGTAAACAGCATATATGGCTATTAGTAATAAACAATGGAAAATGTTAATATGAGAACGAAATGTTATGCCTGGTAGCACCTTAGGCAAAGTGGCAAAAATGTTATCAGCATCAACTAGGCTCATCATTCCCTGCTTTGCCAGGAAAGACTAATGTGCAAAGCCGCTGATTTGTCATCACACTGCCAATTCATGCCACCCAGACAAACCCTGGCCAGCCTTCCTCCACCCTGAATGGTCCCAGAGAGCCACACTCTTCAGAGCATAACTAGAGAAGGTGTCTCTTTTTGAATTATTACAAGACAGCCAAAGGGAAACATCTCTCATGCACTTTGGACCTAAGTTATTCCTGGTAGACAGCTGTTCTTCGCCCTGCAAGGCATTGAGGGAAGGTGAAAGCACTGCTGTAGAACAATGTTGATGATGATTATGGTGATTTAATCCAAGTTCTTGGGTGTCTAGAGAAACAAGTGTTATTTATGTATATGATGTGAAATCCTCTGTATATTTATGCTTAGGAGTACCCTTGGTTAGACCAATACCTTTGCTCTGTACCAGTGAAGCAACATCACCCATTTCTGAAAGCTTAAGTGGCTAACAAACTTAAAAGTATGTGCATAAAAAATCAAATAAAAGAATTATATATAGACAAATTAATCAAAGAATAGTTAATACCCATCCACGTTATAAAGAATAATGCCCAAAATATACATGTCTGTAAGCCAAAACTAAATCAAAAGCAAGATAAAAGCAAACTCAGCCAAAGAGAGAGAAGGAAGAAATCACTAAAGCAAGAAAGACTGAATTTTCCAGACAGAACATTCTGTTACACACCTTTTTATTTCAGGACTAAATTCAAGAAAAAAAAAATCCTAGAAAAAAAATCTTTGAATCTGTCCTGCCCAAGGAACAGCCCTCATTTTCCTCCACAAATAAATTCTCTCACAT
>NC_061820.1:7238463-7258463 GCF_019202785.1 Penaeus chinensis
AAAATAATGCACATTAAAATTCCTCACAGTGAAACATAAAGTCCAAAAAAGCTACTCAATATCATGCTTACTCAGCAATAACTCACACTGTACTGCATACTAGTTATACTGTCTTTATGAGGAAAAGTAATGCGTGTGTATGCATGTAAATGATCAATCAGCCATTAAAATAAACAACAGCCTACACATAATAAGCAGAAGACTAATTGAGAAAAAGATACAGTCATAGCTTATCCTTTGTACAGAAATCTAAATTATGTAAATACAGTGCAAATGCACAGGTTTCACTGCCATGTACTTTCATTAACAAATGATAAAAGAAAGAAAAAAGAGAAAAAGAAAAATACCCCTGGCAAAATTATACAAACCCATTCTTCCAATACAGCAACACATGAATCATAACAACACATATTTGGAAAGAAAAAATAAATAAATAAAATACTTTCGACCTAAACAATATAGCATGGCATATGGAGACCACAGTGAGCAAGCTTCCCCAGGGAGATTCGCTGGGCCTAGTGCTGCTGCTGAGGCCTCTGACGTTGCCTTGAGCGAGTACGAGGGGCGGCTGTACCTGAGGAGTGCATGTGGTCATCGTAATCATCGTCCGGAATGTGGGGTAAAGCCTTGACGTTGCGGTTCATATCTCCATCAGGGAATTCTCCAGAGCTGTAACTACGCCTCAGCTGATTCACAATGCCGCCTCCACCCTGAGGAAGCAAAGAGATATGTATCTATAAATGGTCAATTTTTCACATCCGGGCAATAATACTTGTGCGCGAGTCAATATGATCCACAGAGTGTAACTGTCAAAATAATATTGCATGTGATATAGATAACATGTGATTATCATGTTAGGAGAACAATTAAAATCAAAATGATTAAATCTTATCTATTTCTTAATACTATATTTCTAACAGAGACTTGAAAAATATGTTAGCATACACTGTTCAGATAAAAGCTGGCACAGAAAAAAATATCTTTATGTCTTTAGACTGCAAAATTATATACTGCAAAAGTTGTCTTGTCAGTACAGTAAGCAAGAAGCTTATGGATGCAGGGATACTTCAGTACAAGATGCAAATAATTTTTAGTATATGTATATCCATATAATGTGTATATATGTACACACACACACACACACTCTCACTCACTCACTCACTCACTCACTCACTCACTCACTCACTCACTCACACACACACACACACACACACACACACACACACACACACACACACACACACACACACACACTCACACACTCACACACTCACACACTCACACACTCACTCACTCACTCACTCACTCACTCACTCACTCACTCACTCACTCACTCACTCACTCACACACACACACACACACACACCACACACACACACACACACCACACACACCACACACACCACACACACCACACACACTCACTCATCACTCACTCACTCACTCACTCACTCACTCACTCACTCACTCACTCACTCACTCACTCACTCACTCACTCACTCACTCACTCACACACTCACTCACTCACTCACACACACACACACACACACTTATAGTTTTTAATTTTTCAATAAGCAGTATATTGTTCTTAAAAGTGTGAAAAACAACAAAAAAATCATAAAAAGATTTTTTTTTCCAATAATGGCAGGGAATGCAAAAGGAATGGCTCCTCAAAATACAAAAAAAATCATAACCCAATGCTGCCAGGGATGGCATGTATGTACATGCCAAGACCAAATGAAGTTTAGTTTAATAGCTGTATTTATATATAGATGACTCTACAAATGCTCAGTCACGAAGGAGTCAATCACTAGTCCATGGTGGTATGACATTTCACAAACCAAAACTACAATGAATATTACATGTTCCCAGTTGTATTAGTTATTTTTTGTAAGACCAAATATAATATGTAAAAAGATGTAAAATTTACTTTGCAAAAAGAAAGAAAGAAAGAAAGAAAGAAAGAGAGAGAACGAGAAAAAAAACAAAAACAGTTTGGACTTGCTTACTAAAACTGAATTTTGGGTGGTCATATCTGCAAGAATTTGTGTAATTCTGTATTACTCACTATCTAGCAAATTATACTGATTAATGATTCCAAAATAAGGAACCTTTATTACACTTTCATAAACAACATAACATTTATATACACACATCAAAAAAGGATAAACATTTTGATCTCATTTTTTTCCAACTACAAAAATACACTTGTCTTATTTTCATACTGAATTACATTATAAGAAAACTGAGAGATAACCCGACATCAGTTAATAAGTCTCTCATATTTTTCAAGCTCTTTGGTTTGTATCAATCCAGAATCCAGTGATTGCTACACTCAAGCACCACCTACACATTAAGTATACAAAGGTCTCCTTAAACACAGAACATGGCAATAAAATGTAACAAGATATTGGGGCCCAGTTATTTAAAATACAGTTAATACAATAATGGCTAAAGAATGTTTGCTACTATCATGGAGAAAAGGATATAAAGGGAAGGTATGGGAGAGGATGGGAGGGGGGGCAGAGAAGGGGGAGGGAGAGAGAGGGAGAGGGAGGGGGATGGAGCGAGGGGAGTTGGGGAAGGAAAGGGAGAGAGGGATAGAGGTGTGGGAGGAATAAGGGGGTGGAGGAAGGAAAGGGAGGGAGAAAGAGAGAGGGAGGAGGGAGGGAGAGAGAGAGAGAGAGAGAGAGAGGAGAGAGAGAGAGAGAGAGAGAGAGAGAGAGAGAGAGAGAGAGAGAGAGAGAGAGAGAGAGAGAGGGAGAGGGAGGGGGAGGGAGAGGGGGGGAGAGGGAGAGGGGGGGGGAGAGAGAGGGAGAGGGAGAGAGAGAGAGAGGGGGAGAGAGAGAGAGAGAGAGAGAGAGAGAGAGAGAGAGAGAGAGAGAGAGAGAGAGAGAGAGAGAGAGAGAGAGGGAGAGGGAGGGGGAGGGAGAGGGAGGGGGAGGGAGAGGGGGGAAGAGGGAGAGGGGGGGAGAGGGAGAGGGGGGGGAGAGGGAGAGGGGGGGGAGAGAGAGGGAGAGGGAGAGAGAGAGAGAGGGAGAGAGAGAGAGAGAGGAGAGAGAGAGAGAGAGAGAGAGAGAGAGAGAGAGAGAGAGAGAGAGAGAGAGAGAGAGAGAGAGAGAGAGAGAGAGAGAGAGAGAGAGAGAGAGAGGGGGAGAGAGAGGGAGAGAGGGGAAGAGGGGGAGAGAGAGGGGAAGAGAGGGAGAGAGAGGGGAGAGAGAGAGAGAGAGAGAGAGAGAGAGAGAGAGAGAGAGAGAGAGAGAGAGAGAGAGAGAGAGAGAGAGAGAGAGAGAGAGAGAGAGAGAGAGAGAGAGAGACAGAGAGAGACAGAGAGAGAGAGAGACAGAGAGAGACAGAGACAGAGAGAGACAAAGAGAGAGAGAGACAGAGAGAGAGAGAGAGAGAGAGAGAGAGAGAGAGAGAGAGAGAGAGAGAGAGAGAGAGAGAGAGAGAGAGAGAGAGAGAGAGAGAGAGAGAGAGAGAGGGGGGGGGTTGAGAGAGAGGGGGGAGAGGGGGGGTTGGGAGAGAGGGGGTTGAGAGAGAGGGGGAGAGAGGGGGTTGAGAGAGAGGGGGAGAGAGGGGGGTTGAGAGAGAGGGGGAGAGAGGGGGGTTGAGAGAGAGGGGGGTTGAGAGAGAGGGGGAGGGGAGAGAGGGAGAGGGGAGGGAAGGAGAGAGTGAGAGAGAGAGGGGGAGGGAAGGAGAGAGTGAGAGAGAGAGGGGGAGGGAAGGAGAGAGAGAGAAAGAGAGAGAGAGAGAGAGGGGAGGGGGAGAGAGGAGAGAGAGAGAGAGAGAGAGAGAGAGAGAGAGAGAGAGAGAGAGAGAGAGAGGAGAGAAGAGAGAGAGAGAGAGAGAGAGAGAGAGAGAGAGAGAGAGAGAGAGGGGAGGAGAGAAAGGTAGAGGGTGAATAAAATGAATAGGAAGGAAGGGAGATATGACAAACATTTTGTAAGCTATTGCCATGTAAGATATGCTATTGTAGCTATAACACTAAGTTGCTAAAGCATTCTTTTCCTACATGAGGACAAATCAGGGCACAAGGACCAATATCTTGGCCAAGTATGAGTATAGGTTGTAAACATTACAATGCTTCCAAGAGGGCAGGAGGTAGAAACATAATTTTTTTTGGGGGGGTATGTGTCTTTATGTATCTTTGCATGTGTGTGTCTGTGTAATACCCTGTGAACCCTCCCCCACCATGCATACACAGGACCCTGGACCACTGCTACGGGTGTGGGTTGAAGAGCCAAGATGCCAGTGCAGTCTCCTCACTTGAGATTGTTGCCTCCTGTTTATTGCAAAAGTGACATGTGATGACATGCACTGTGCATACCCAAGGTTTGAAGATGTCACTTCAAGAAACAAAAGAAGAAGAAGAAAAAATGCCTGGATAGTTTTTGTCTAATCACAATTAATGACTGACACATTCACTAGATATAAGGTACATGCAAGATCACTGTGCATTACCTGAGAGCAAAATGGTGCAAAGCTATGCATGATGTGATTCACTGAATACTTGATCTGTGTTCAATTGTGATGCTAATTAACACACTACTTAAAATAGTTAATACTGAATATTATGTAACTGACAAAAAAGTCTGGGTAATTCCTACTCCATTTGGCCTCTGCAATATTAATATGACATCTTTAGTAATATCTGATTTGTCCCTTTGACTTCAAAAACTAAATAAAAACCATTACATTACATTCTACAAAATATTCAACAAAAAAGCAAAGCAAAATTAACAACAAGAAAAACACATTCATGTCTCTTTTTTAAGGAGTGTTTTAGAAATACCTGGAGTTGGCAGACCATCTGACAAGGCTGTGGATACAGGTTTTTAGAATACTTGGGCCTATCACCTTGAATCAATCATATAAAAATATAAACAAATACATACAAATCTAAAAATGCATAACCTTTCATGAGGATCTACCAACCCCTCTCCGTCCATCTAGGAGGCCCACAGGGGTAAAAGGAGTGAGAGAGAGAGAGTGTGAGAGAAGTTATTTGCTATAAAGAGACAGTCTACCATTCGCACAGGGAGTGGGTGTCCCCAGGGCGGCGGTCACTTGCCTGGTTTCCGTGACTTGCCTTAATAGCGGTCTGCATCAAGACTGTGGTGGCGTAGTTGACGCCCTTGGTCCCGAGCTGTATGACGGTGGAGTAGCCCTGCTGCTTGGCCTGTGCGATGCAGTTATCAATGTCATCCTCCCGGCGGGTGAGCCAAGGGTGCACGAACTTACGGTACAAGATGGATGACCCACGGGTCGCCGGGCTCAGCAGCCACAGCACCACCAGGATCTTCAGCTGTGATGGACAATCATGTCAGAGAAATATAAAACTCACATCTATATAATATTACACAGTACATGAAATAAAGAAAAGAAATAGATCTACCCCTCCCCCCTCAAACAAAGAATAACAATAGCAACAACAACAAAATAATAATAATAATACAAATAATAATAATAATAATAATAATAATAATAATAATAATGATAATAAAATGCAGAGATTGCACCTATACCTAACAACATATAAACACATCTTCCATAAACAAGAGCAACCCCCCCCCCCCCCACACACACACACAATCACACACAATGCACAAACAACAGTAGTCCCATTACTACCCACACCTACACAATGCCCCCAACACCCCTGACAAGCACACGCACACCGGCCAATTTCACACATACGGAGAGGCCTTACACCGTCCACATTTACTCGCTAGAAAGACAAGTTCCAAACACCTCCCTTACCCACCTTCCCTTCGCACTTACCTCATAATAGAAGGGGAACCAGAAGCTAAGGAAAAGGTCAGTCAGAGTCTCGAAGCATGTGAAGAAAGCAAACACGATCCAATACATCATCCATTTTACCTGAAAGGGAGAGATAACATGATAAAATGTGTAAAGACATGACTTGATGAAAAAAACAACTGAGTGCAACGCAGAAAATATTACAAAGGGCTCCTTTCACAATGTAGACTATGATTAGTGTAAATAATGGCATTGATTCAACAACAAACATGTTTCCTGTGATATCCAGGCCCTGCAATCGACGATCAGTAGCAATTAATAAAATTATAAATAAAAAATCATCATTATTCAGCAATAATCAGATTGTAGATGAAAATTGCAAATATTCCTTACACTAATACATTTTTAAACACACACACACACACACACACACACACACACACACACACACACACACACACACACACACACAAAATGCACTCAAAAATGAATAAAGACTAGATATAACAATAAAAATGAAATAACATATGCAAAAAAAAATCTAAAGAACACGTAGTAATACAAATATCAATAACCTCTGCCAAAAACAAACAAACAAACAATAGCAGTAATAACGACAACAGAACAAAGTGAACAAGAAGCAAGGATACTCCCTTGCCCCCCACCCCCATCTACCCACCCAACCTGCACACCCTCCGATTGGCAGGTGAACAAGGGCCGCGCACGAGATCGACCCGGGGAACAATCGCGCATTCAAATATGAGAGAGAGAGAGAGAGAGAGAGAGAGAGAGAGAGAGAGAGAGAGAGAGAGAAGAGAGAGAGAAGAGAAGAGAGAGGAGAGAGAGAGAGAGAGAGAGAGAGAAGAGAGAGAGAGAGAGAGAGAGAGAGAGAGAGAGAGAGAGAGAGAGAGAGAGAGAGAGAGAGAGAGAGAGAGAGAGAGAAAGAAAGAAAGAAAGAAAGAAAGAAAGAAAGAAAGAAGAAAGAAAGGAAGAAAGGAAGAAAGAAAAATAAATAAATAAAGAAAGAAAGGAAGGAAGAAAGGAAGAAAGAAAAAGAAAGAAAGAAAGAAAGAAAGAAAGAAAGAAAAAAAGAAAGGAAGGAAGAAAGAAAAAGAAAGAAAGGAAGAAAGAAAGAAAGAAAGAGAGAAGGGGGGGGGGGGCAGAGATAAGGACATAATGCAGACAGACAGATTGACTGACGGATGGACAGACAGGAAAAAAGACAGAGGACCTCGCCCATCCATCACCTGCCAATCTACCTGACCCTTTACTGCATTGAACTCGGAGTAAACAAAGCCCCCGTCAGCCACGCGTGTCTCCCTCAGCTGACTTTGGAGAACGAGAGACGTGAGAAGATACAGAAGTCTTGTAGATTTATCGTTTCGAGTCTGCCTTCGTATCTCCAAGAGCATATTCTCTATGCCCTATTGTGTGGCGGCTCTTGTTCTTAAGAGTATTTTGGGGGAACCTTTCTCTACACCTCCCCACCCTTTTCTCTATATTCGTATTTATCATTTCACCATTCCTTCTATCCTTCTCCTCCAATCCCTATTCATTCTTTTTCTTTTCTGTTTCCAATCTTCATTATCCTTTCTCTCTCACCCAATCCCTTCTCCTTATTCTGTATCTTTCCTTTTCTTCCCTTTATCCATTCTCCCGTGTACGCCCAACCTTGACAGGCGGGCCTACACAAACACTTAAACCGCTCTGACATACAATCCATCCGCCCATCCCTCATCTCAGCCTGACAACATCTGTGGATCAAGGGAGGAAATGCTGCTGGTGTGACTCAAACGTGGAATAGTGAATGCCCTTTTGTGCAGATATCTATGCGTGGAATAACCAAAACTGGCGTACGAGGATAGACATAGACACACAGACAGACAGACAGACATACACAGACAGACAGACACACAGACAGACAGACAGACAGACACACCCACACTCACACTCACACACACACACACAAGCGTACCCAGAAGCCAAATTCGTCCCGTAAAAATCCCCCTCATCCTTCACCCAGCTTGGCGACAGGTGCGGCGCCCTCGAGCCGCGCTCCGAGTAGTAAACACCCGCACATCATGTGGCTATGGAGCGTGGATGAGGGGACGGGAGAGGGGAGGAGAGAATGCAGGAAGAAAGAGAAAATGAGAGAGAGAGAGAGAGAGAGAGAGAGAGAGAGAGAGAGAGAGAGAGAGAGAGAGAGAGAGAGAGAGAGAGAAAGAGAGGCGGAGGGAGGGAGGGAGGGAGGGAGGGAGGGAGGGAGGGAGGGAGGGAGGGAGGGAGGGAGGGAGGGAGGGAGGGAGGGAGGGAGGGAGGGAGGGAGAGAGAGAGGGGTGGGGGTAAGAAGGTTGAGGACTGGGAGAAAAGGCAAGGGGTAGTAGAGTACGGAAACAAAGAAAGGTAAGGGAGGGGAGAAGATGAGGGTATAGGAGAGGTAGAGAGAGAGAGAGAGAGGGAGGGCGACAGGGTACGGACCAGTGTAGGCGGCAGGTGGGAAGGAGTTGAGGTTGACATGTACAGTAGGCCTAGGCTGGCGCGCGTCCTCTCTTCTAAAGTTTTCCAAACTGTCTTTTCCAAATATGAATTCCATTATATTTAGTAAGAGGAATGAATTGCCTACGATGGGAAATCAACTTACAGCTTTACATATTTACCAAACACAAACACATACACGCTCACATACACTCAATCACAAACAAGCACGCGCACGTACGTACGTACGTACGTACGCACACACACACACTCCCCTCCCTTGCGCCACACACGAACATCAGAAGACAAAAGATACTCAAGACAGTATCACGCGGTACGAAGACGGAGTAAATGCCACAGACGGATCTCTAAATCGACTCCAATCCCTTATCTGGGGATTCAAATGGCTTCTGATTTCGGCCTCGGATTTTATTACCTTCACGAGGGAATACGAAGCCGGAAGGGGGGGGGGGGGAGTGAGGGGGAGTGAGGGGTAGTGAGGGGTAGTGAGGGAGAGAGAGGGAGGGAGGGAGGGGAGGGAGGGAGGGAGGGAGGAGAGAGAGAGAGAGAGAGAGAGAGAGAGAGAGAGAGAGAGAGAGAGAGAGAGAGAGAGAGTGAGTGAGTGAGTGAGTGAGTGAGTGAGTGAGTGAGTGAGTGAGTGAGTGAGTGAGTGAGGGGAGAGAGAGAGAGAGAGAGAGAGAGAGAGAGAGAGAGAGAGAGAGAGAGAGAGAGAGAGAGAGAGAGAGAGAGAGAGAGAGAGATGAAGTGGGGGGCGCTGGTGCTGGCGTGTTCTTGTGGTTAGAAGTATATGAAAGGCTATGCATGTCTGTGTGCATGTACGTATTTCTATGCCACGAGGGGCACCTGTACCGGGGAAACGGAGAAGAGCGAGGGAAAACCAAGAGAGGGGAAGGCAAAGGGGGCGCGTGGAATTTCCCCCTTTGTTCAGGTGACACAAATAGGGAAAACATATAAAAAACAAACGGGAATAGATACACGCAATATAAGACATCCCCCCCCCTTTCATCATAACCAAACACAGCAAAATTGACAAAAAGACATCCGCTTAAGTTATTTTCTCGCATCGCACAACTCCCTTAAACCATGCCCTATGACCTCAAAATGCCACATACTGACTCTCCTCCTCCTCCATTCCCTCCTCCTCCTCAAGCCAACCCGACTCTTCCTTCTTTACCTTATCATCCTCCTCCTCCTCTTCATTTTCCCCTCGTCGTCGTCCTGCTCTCTCCTCTCCGTCCCCTTCCCCCTCCGCCTCCGCTTTCTCCCCCCCCCCCCCCTTGCCGCAGGAGTGACAGTGACCAGCTATGAGCGAATGACTTCCCGTCGGTCTCCAGGGGATGTCACTGCCGGCGCGCAATTAAAATAATCTGACACCGATTGAGATCAATGTGTGACCCAGAGATGCTCTTCCTCAAAGGCGCTTAGATCTCGCATCCAGCTCTCTTTCTTCATCCATATTATTTGTGCGCCACTTCTCATCCATGTTCTTTTCTTTCCCGTTTTCCTCTTTCCTCGTTGGTTTTTCTCACCTATTCTCATCCACCGTACTTGTTATTCCCCTTCTCTTCATCCACCTCACTTTCTACTTAACCTCTCCTCACCCACACTGTTTTCCCCCTTTTCACATCCACTTACCCCCCGCCCCCCCTTCTCATCAACCTCATTCTCTCCCTTCCCCCTTTACTTTCAATTCCTCTGTGGCACTGAGCTTATCACTTCCTCACTGACTCTCTCTGTTTATCTTCCGTTACATCCTATCTTCTCATCCTAAGTTCCTTTCACTCTTTACCTTTCCCCTTGTTTTATTCGGCATGAATAAAAAAAAAAAAAAAAAAAAAAAATCAATAAACATACATACATACATACATACATACATGCATTAACACACACACACACACACACACACACACACACACACACACACACACACACACACACACACACACACACACACATCTATAAATGTAAAATAACTATTACTGCCAGAAATTATAAACCCGCCCAAGGTACGTCCCTGGCGAGTTGAAACAAAGGTCTGAACGAAAATAATTATCCGGAGAGATAACGAAGCGAAGTGAACAATGCTTTAATTACAGAGAAATATCTGTGTAAAAATTCTAGCTTGTGTATTTGTACATGTATTTATGGATGTATGTATTTATACATGTATGTACAATATGCGAGTGTGTCTGTGTGTATGCACGATGACCATACACGCGCACACATTCATTCACACTCACTCACCTATGTATAAATCAATAACCAAGACAGAAATGGACAGATAAACACACCTCCAACTCAAAAGAAAGAAAATGGAAAAATGACGTCATCACCTGTCATCGCGGACAAAGGAAATTGCGTGAACGAGGAAGAGACGGACAAATAAAACGCCCCCGACGACATTAACCGCCCTTGCGACCAAGGAAAAAGGACTGATAAATGAGACAAACAGACAGACAGACGTTATGCTCAATTCAAGGGGGAAAGGAAGAAAAGAAAAAAGGGAACGGAAAGAGCATCTATTCTGATCTTCCCCTCATTCCCCTCGGTCTCTCCCCTTACCCCTCCCACCTCCTCAGGTCTCCTTCACTCAAATTCTCTCACTCCCTTTCCTACTTCCTCCCCTCCCTGCACATTTCCCGTTTAATCAACCTTTCATTCTCCTTTGTTTCATATTCTCTCTCCTCTGCCATCTCTCACTCTTACTTTCTCCCTCCTGCTCCCCTTTTCTTTCTTAACCCTTTCTTCCCCATCCCCTCTCTTTCTTTCTGGCTTTCTTTCTTTCCTCCCTCCCCATCAAAGTCTTCCTTCCTCCGCCCATCCTTTCTCACCTACCATATAAGTCTCCCACCTCTTTCTTCTTCCTCATCCTTCCGTTCCACTATACCTCTCTCCCTCCTACTCCTCTCCCTTCCTTCCTTCCTTCCTTCCTTCCTTCCTTCCTTCCTTCCTTCCTTCCTTCCTTCCTTCCTTCCTTCCTTCCTTCCTTCCTTCCTTCCTTCCTTCCTTCCTTCCTTCCCTCCCTCCCTCCCTCCTCCTCCATCCTTTCCCACCCTCCCTCCATCCTCCTCTTCCCCTTCCCCTCCCTCCCTCTATCCACCCTCCTCCTCTTTCCCTCCCTCCTCTTCTTCTCCCCCTCCTCCTCTTTCCTCATCTTCTTCTCCCCCTCCTTCATCCTCCCTCCTCTCCTTCATGCTCTCTCCCCTCCTCCTCTTCTCCCCCTCCTCCTCCTCTTCTCCTTCCCTCCTTGCCCCCCTCCGTCCGCCTCGAAATGCCACCGTAACGAGGCAGCGCCCACCGCTTCCCCCGCGCAGAAGGGCTGAGTGAAGGAGGCGTCTTCCGGTATTTAATGGCGTCGGAGGGATTGGGAAGATGGCCGGGAGAAAGGAGGTGAAAAGAGGAAGAGGAGGAGAGGAAGAAGAGCAGGAGGAGGAGGAGAAGAGGAGGAGGAAAGGAGGAGGAAGAGGAGGAGGAAGAGGAGGAGGAAGAGGAGGAGGAAGAGGAGGAGGAAGAGGAGGAGGAAGAGGAGGAGGAAGTGAAGGAAGAGGAGAAATAGGAGGAGAACGAGCAGAGGAAGCAGAAGCAGTAGTAGAAGTAGAAGAAACAGAGTAAGAAGAGAGTAAAAGCACAAGAAAGAGAGGAAGAGGGAGGGGATGAAGAAGAGGAATAGGGAGAGGGAGGTGAAGAGGAAGAGGGAGAGGGAGGTGAAGAGGAAGAGGGAGAGGGAGGTGAAGAGGAAGAGGGAGAGGGAGAGGGAGGTGAAGAGGAAGAGGGAGAGGGAGAAGGAAAAAGAAAAGCAGAAGAAAAAGAAAGAGATACTGAAAGGCGGGGGATAGCGTAGAAAAACGCTGGAGGTATTGGGGTAAGAAAAGATAAGAGCAACGTTCATGAAAGAAAAGCAAAAAATACTGAACAAAAGAAGAACGATGGCAACAAATGATAACAAATAAAAAAAAGTGAAAAATATTTAGAGATACAAAGAAAAATACCGCAAGTAGCATCTTAAGACATAAAGCCCCGACGGAGAGCAGAACCCAATAAAACAAAGGAAAAACGCCATAAGGTGCCGGCGTCACACCTGTCAAAAATTCTTGGATTATTACGCAGCCGTTCTAATTGTCTAAAAAAAAAAAAAAAGAGACAGAGATCGTAAATTAAAGGAAACACAGTATTGTTTATGACAGATCGTAAAAACGGACACGCGCTAAAATATTCACAGCACATTGACACAGATACACAAATACAATCACAAACAAAAATACACACATAGTTACAAACAATCATATATATAAAGAAACACACACACACACACACACACACACACACACACACACACACACACACACACACACACACACACACACACACACGCGCGCGCGCACACATATCTACCACCAACAAACACAAAAATAACAACGACACATAACTACACATAGAGCCCACCATGAGTCAAGACAAGCTCGGGGTTAATTTGGGCCGAAGCGTCTCCAAGGAAGCGGCCAGGGAGCGGGGTCTTCACAAAACACGAAGACTAGGACTTACGACCCGATCGCCGCGGTTCATCTCGCTGGCTATGAGCGGAATTTGGTCGTTTCTCTCTCTTTCTGTCTCGGGCCTCTTCCTGTATTATCAACGCCCATTTCATTCATTTCTTTGCTCTTACTCTTTTTTCTTAGTTTCCGTGCGTTACATTGTTATTTGTCTTAAATTTAACACATTCGTGGTTTGAACACACACATACATACACATACACATACACACACACATACACATACACACACATACATATACATACATACACACACATATATACACAGCATATACCAGTAACTTGCCTCCCTAATAAGTCGTAGGGATGCGCTTACAGATCATGATCTTGCAAATTGGATGACTTAATTTCGCGTGTCCAACCCTGATTAGCCTCTCCTGAAGTTACATCAGTTGCAAAATTAACATCTACAATACATGCCAGTCTACAATTCTTTAACAAAAATCTCTTATCTTACACCAAAAACAAAGAAAAATTAAACAAAATCACTCACGTATTCTTTGACGTTTTTCGTCTTGACGGCCTTGTACGAGTAGTAGGCTGGGAACAGCGTCCCAAACACTAATCTGTAATGACAAAGAAAAATACACATTAGAATCAAGTAACGAGAATGAAAACAGACGGAGGAGGGAAGAGGGAGAGAGGGAGAGAGGGAGAGAGGGAGAGAGGGAGAGAGGGAGAGAGGGAGAGGGGAAGGGGGGGAGGAGGAGGAGGAGGAGGAGGAGGAGGAGGAGGAGGAGGAGGAGGAGGAGGAGGAGGAGGAGGAGGAGGAGGAGGAGGAGAGAGAGAGAGAGTGAGAGAATGGCTTTGTTTCCCTAGAATGAATCGATACGCTAATTAGACGCCGGAGCGCCCCCGCACGTGTCTGTTGACTCTGTTCTGCACTTGGCACCCCTGGTTGCCACAGGGCGCTGCCCACTCGGCAACAATAGGCCGGCCTTGCTGTATCCCCCCCTCCCCCCTCTTTCATTCTACAACAGAACCCTCGAATAGAATTTCCTCCTGCCTTTTTGTGTTTATGTTTATGTTCGTGTTCATGTCATGGTCATGTTCACGTTTATGTTCGTGTTCGTGTTCGTGTTCATGTGTGTGTTTGTGCCTGTGATCGCCCGCGCTCGTGAGTAGAGAGGTACATTAAATGCAGCGGCCAAGGTGAGAGAGACCGCAGCTGGTGCAAAGTTACGAGCTGCCTCGTAGCAGCAATCAGCTGGAGCAGCCCAGCTGTCAGGTGGCGTCCCCTGACCTGGCTCGTGTCCAAATGAGCTCCCTAGGACAAAGCCTCTCTCACTCCTCGTCCCGCCTGCATCCTTCCTTCATCCAGGCCTCAATCCCCCTCCCCTTCACCAGCTGCAGGAGGCCTACATACAGAGGTGGTCCATCAGGACACAAATACCATCCTCTTGACCTACAAACGCGCGGGCGAGCACGTGCTTGCCCCGTGCCAAGGTACCAGCGGGTAGTGCCGCATTCCCGGAAATGAGAACCGCATCACAACAAACAGAATGGCAGAAGGCATCCGCGACGGGTGTGCGCCGTGTCACTTGAACCCAACTACCGCACTCAGGTCTCCGGGGCTTGGCACTCACTTCCGGAGCAACTCATACTTACTTCACGGCATTAATGGCCACGAAAACCTGAATGGTGCCAAGATCAGACTAACGCGATTTGAGGCACCTTGACTCTCTCCGTCTCTCTGTCTCTCTAAATAAGCGTTTATAAATAGGTAATATATTTGTTCTCCCAACTTCAGAAATTAACTCTTTACACGTCTTATCCTTCTGGCGGTGCTCCCACCTGAGCAAGAGGAGCTTCCCACGCATCTACAATCTCCACAAACTCCACACACACAAACAAGCAAAAAATAAGCAAAAACTACTGAACAAAGAAAACAAAATGGGGGGAGGGGTATATGGTAAGGGGTTAGCACAAAACCACACTGAAATAACTATATACGATATGGCATATACTGGATTACCTAGAAAAATAAATTAAAATAAAAGTTACAGAACACAGCACGCGGGGGCCTGAGGGCTCTTCTGGGGATGTGTTAGTAATGGACTTGCGGGGTGCAGAGGCGCAGCAGCAGTACCTGAAGGCGGTGTAGAGAATGGCGGCGCTGTTGGGCAGCACGAGGGCGGCCACGACCACCACCACAGTCAGGTTGGTGAGCGTGACCCTCACGCGCAGCCGCGACGACACCAGCACGTCCTCGTACAGGTGCGCCACCGTCACCATGGAGTCCGACCTCTGGAGGCGAGCCTGTCCAGCGAGGGTCTCCTGGAGGTCGTCCTCGAGAACCTCCTGACAACCTTCTTCCTCGCTCAGCTGGTCAAGGGGCGGAGGCACGGACGAGCCCGGTGTCCGTGGATGCTGGGAATGGACGTGGGGACGGCGTAAGTGCGGTCGGGTCACCCCTGGGTCGGAGGCGGAGTGCATGAGGCGCCGGGCACGCCCACGGTACACCACACCCGGAGGTTCCATTTCGCCGGGAACAGGACTCACGCAAGGCGGCGTTGGGGAGTCGTCATAGCTGTCGAAGCTCTCGCTGAAGTCGTAGTTTTCGGCATTTGGAAGGGCCTGCTCACCTGGGTAACAGACTGGCTGGGGATGATGCGGTTGGGGGGGCTGCCCTGACTGCGCGGCTTCCCTCGGAAGATACTGGGCGTCATGGCTCTGGCAGGCGGGGTCGTGGGGTGACAATTGGGAGACGAAGGGGGCGCCTTGATGAGGTCCTTGTGGGATGCCTTGCAGGGCTGGTTGGGCGGCGTAAGAAGATTCTAAGTGGGTCTTCACGAGGCGCTGTGCTGGGCCCAGCTGCTGAGCGGACGTCGGGCCGGAGATCCGCAGGTCAAGACCAGCCTCCGCAGGATTCGCATCCGAGTCGGACTCCTCGTCGATCAGACGAATCCTCAAGTTGGCGAGGTCCCTTGCGGCCGCATGGGAGGATCCCGACCTCTGAGGAGCCAGGGGAGCCGCGGTGCCCAAGAGAGAGGGGGACATCGGTCGGCCTTCACTTGCACTGCTCGAGGGAGGGCTAACTGGGTGGCTGAGGATCTTGGTGAGGCGGTGGGTCTGCTGCACCGCTGGGGGAGGCCCTGCGGAAGCAAGCCCCGCTGGCGGCGCCATGGGCGTCAGCTGCATGTGCACAGTGGTTACGGGCGCTGCGGAGACCTTTGCTGCACTGACGGCCGCCTGCGTGACGGAGGCAAGGGGTGTGGGGGCACGAGCCTCGTAGCCAGGACTGATGGGCACTTGAGCGGCAGTTATCAGCTGTGAGGGAGGGGTAGGGGTAGAGGGAACCGGAGTGGTGGTCGGGGACGGCCTGGAGGGTGGCTGCGGCGCCTGGCGCTTGGGGCCCGACCGCCGGAGACGCTCCTTCTGCGGTGACTTGGTCCCTGAACCTCCTGGGGTCCTGGCGAGCTCCGAGTGCGAGTCGAGAGACGAACCAGCTAGGCTCCGCCCCAAGCTGGAGGCGCCATCCTCCGTGGACACGCTGGCGAAGCTCAGTTCACTATCGGTGAGACTCACGAAGGAGTCTTGGCGCTCCATCCCACCGCCTCACTATTTCTGTCACTGCCGCTACCCACAGGGAGGTCTCGCACTCCTGAACGTGGTCACACCGACATGATAACCCTGTGTATGCCGGTACGTGACAGCAAGCGCGATCACAGAACTACGACAAGGGTGTCTTGGGTGCCGGAGAGAGCCAGGGTGTGCCCGGGTACAGAGCCAGAGTGCCACTGGGTGCCCCGCCGCCGCCAACACTCCCTCAGACTCAAATAGCTCCCCGCTCTCTGGCATGTGCGCCGCGTGTCACACTTCCCTCCGCTACAAAGACCACCTTTCGTTACCACCTCAATACTACGGCCTTCCGCGATCTCCTCGGTCTAAGTCGGTGACTGCGACTTCAGGCCTTGAGCACACGGTCGCGCAACACCCCCACGTAACACAGGCCACTGTTTCCCCGCGACCTCTTGCTTAACATAACACGTCGAAACCTGCACAACGCCCGAAATCTTCGTCTAGGTAACAGGGAACAGGTCGCCTCGCACAACAACGCGCACAGGAACTACAGCTGACAGGAATCGTTGTGGCTTATTTTTGGAGGCGCGGATGCCCCCCGGCTGAACTGCTACTGTTGCTGCTGTTGCTGTTCTTTGTGCTGCTGTTGCTCTCCAAGTCGACAGCAAGTTCTCACGCATACAGGTCTTCCCCAGGTGCCCGGCGCCCACCACTTCCGTACTCACCGGGCCTCCCCAGGGCACTCCACCCTAACAGCGCTCACCCTTCCTCTCTCTTGCTTCCACTATCATGCACATACTGCGTGGACACCCTTTCTAGCCTGTCGCATTCACCGAGCCAAGCATGACATTGTTATGATTTCTGGGATGAATTAGACGTCAGTGTCTCCCCCCTAACCCAAGCCCCATCCCCCATTCTCCTTCCCCATCTTTCCCTTCCCCTATTCCGACCCAAAACATTGTCCCTCCCCCCTCCCTTGCAGACTCCCCAATGAGAGAGGCGGAGAGCGAGAGAACAGTGTCAACCGAGTTAATTCACCCAATGACTCGTTCATCAACGCACGCACGCTTGTGACGCAACTTGGGGCGAAGACAGTGGTGAAGACAACGCTGCATGTTATGATGATAAGGTTGGCCGTTTTCGGCGGTGCGTTGGCAGTCTTAGCGTCCTGACAACTGGTGTCAATTACGGCGTTGCTAGCGCTAGTACCAACGCCTCAGCATGGTAACCTGAATTACCGATGTATTGCTAAAACATCTTAGTACGTGGCACAATATGCGATGCTTCTGTATCTGCTTCCTACAGTACATGCTGAAAATATGACTGCGCAGGAAACGACCGCCCTTGCTGCCTCCACGCTTCGACGGCGGAGAGGCTCGGACGGCAAAATGCGTGATGATTTGCAATGGCGTTCGTGGTACTAGCATAAGCAGCGAATAACAACGGAGTGAGGATGCAGGTGGTCGTGGCTGTCGGGGTCGGTTGCGTCAGTATTCCTGGGAAACATTTCTGGTTCGTCAGGTTCCGCCGAGTCCCAGTGACCCTTTGCGATGCGGACTGACTTTCTACCTGGCTTCCTACGCCCTTCTACTTGTCCTCTACGCCATGTCACTCTTTCCCTTGGCATTCCTTCCCTCCCTGTTGCTCTCTACATCCTTCTTACTAATAAAACGACATTACCCCTAATTAGAGCTACTATCACCTGGGCCTACAGTAGATTTCATTTCAGTTTTATTTTTCCCACCCAAGTCAAACCCCAAATCCTTCCATAAAAAATACCTCTACCACCCATGACCTCAAATCTTTACTGAAAAAAGATATCTACCTTTCCCAACAGCAAAATACCCTCCCTCCTACAAATACCCTGACCTCCCCCTTCACCCATACACTTGCAAAGGGCCGTGCAGCGGTGCGTGGGTCAAAGGGGGATAAAGCTTGCCGTAACATCAACAGTTTACGTCGGGCGTCGTCGGCACGCGGTCATCAAAGGCGTTTGTAGTGTTTCGTGAGGCAGAGTTATCCTATCTCCCCGAGGACGGCCCAGGGGATCTTGTAAGAAGTCCTGGGCCATGTAGGGGATAAAGAGCGAGGTCCCTGAGGGCTACTGGTGGTCAGGGAGGAGGTGAGGCCCGGGTGGGGGCGTCCATGGGCGTCCCCCCGCCACCATTCGAGGGATGTACACCACCAGACGGGCGCCGTCGTTGAAAAAAATGGTGATCCGGAACTGGATGCTGTTAGGGTAGGACATAATGCCTCCCTCCCCCTCCTCTTCTCTCTCCTCTTCCTCCCCTTCTCAGATCACACAGAAGACGAAGGAATGGGAATGACACAGGGCCCACAACACCTGCCAGAAGTGGCACTGCAAGGTGGCACACCCTCTCGCCGACGTCGAGAGTCACACGCGGCGCGGCACCATTCAGGCAGACCGAGATTTCCGAGTCACGATGGTGTTGCAAATCGGCGCCGAAGGGAAGACGGCTTGGCGACGCTGCATGTGACTGACGCTTCCTCGGGCTCTTGGCTAACGTAGAGGGTGAGAAGGATCGGGGAAGGCGGGGCTAGCAGGCATAGGCCTATGTCAGCCTCTGGTCTACACGTGCGTCCTGTCACCTGTCAGCAGGCGGAGTACAGGGAGGGAAAGAAGTACCGATAAAAGTAAATGAAAATAATAAAACACTGTAAATAATAACAAAAGGTCAACAAAATCAGCGGAAAATTCAAAACAAAATGAATAATTCTAATCTATACGGACGTGACGCTAAAAAAATAATAACAGGAAATGAAGAGAAATGTCACTATGATAAACCCCATGAAAACCTTTCCGAACACACGCACACGTCGACGCACTCATCAAAAGCACGTGAAAGCAAGAAGACTAAGTACAGAACTACGCATCGTGACCTTTGCCTCCCCAAGCACGACAAGCAAGACCCCCTCCCCCCACCAAGAACAAAATCACGAACGCCTCATTCCAATCCCCTCGTCTCATGGCAACCAGCCGAGAAAACGGCAGTGGCCAACACCACCGCGCAGGGTTCCCTTATCAATTTCATTCCAAACTTCAATAAAGGGTATGTTACGTCACCTCTCCACGACCTGCCCTTCTCCCCTCCCCTCCCCTCCTCTCCCCTCCCCTCCCCTCTTCCCGCTCCCCTCTCCTCTTCCCGCTCCCCTCCCTCCCCTCCATGCAACCTCTGCAACGCCCACGCCGTGCAAGACAAGACGCGCAAATAAAACGGCCTCCAATCGCAACCACACAGGACCTCAATGATGTAATAGGTTACCTCCTCTAACCTCCCCCTCCTCGTCCTCCTTCAATTTAAAAGCCTAACAACAGCCCCACTATAAGAGAAAACCATGACCCCCACCCCTAACCCCCCTCCACAAGCCCCACCACTAAACCCCCCCCTCCCCCCTATGGTACTGGAGTGAAGTACCACCGAGTCAACAGCGACATCTCTTCACGCAAACCACACGTGCGCCGTCTCGTCTTTATGTCTGTTTGTATCTCTTTTAATTATGCGCTCAGTGCCAGACACTCTTATCAATGTCTCTTTATCTCTATCTTTTCCTCTATTTCTTTCTTTTCTCTCTCTTTCTTTCTTTCTTTCTTTCTTTCTTTCTTTCTTTCTTTCTTTCTTTCTTTCTTTCTTTCTTTCTTTCTTTCACT
>NC_061820.1:7263463-7265963 GCF_019202785.1 Penaeus chinensis
CTCACTCACTCACTCACTCACTCACTCACTCACTCACTCACTCACTCTCTCATTCACTCACTCTCTCATTCACTCACTCACTCACTCACTCTCTCATTCACTCACTCACTCACTCACTCTCTCATTCACTCACTCTCATTCACTCACTCACTCACTCACTCACTCACTCACTCACTCACTCACTCACTCACTCACTCACTCACTCACCCCTCTTAAACGTACGTAAATGGTATGACTACCAGGGAGACAGACAAACAGACAGTTCGAGTGAATAAGAAACCTGAGAAAGTGAATTTGAACGAAAGTGAAAATATTAAGAAATCAAAAATAAAGAAAGCCATAGATAAAAACCAAACACGCCTCCCCCCAAAACAATCCACGCAAAACAAAACATGAACCGAAATCTAGATACAATTAAAGGAAAATAATAGGAAAATAAAAAGACCGAAGGAGAGAGAAAAAGAATCCTGTGACTCCACAAACCAGCCTGAGGACAGGCCAGACTATCCCATGGCGGCCGTGTGGGTGGAACCAGAGGCCATCCACCTCTCGCCGGTTCGAGGTAAAACCCGGTGAGGGATGGGAAAGGAGAATTTGGGGAGTGGAGAAAGAGAAAGAGAAAGAAGAGGACGAACGAGAGGGCGATGATGACGGGGAAGAGGAGGAGAATGGAGGAATGATGGGGAGAGAGGAGGATAGATATATAGTTAGAGTGGGGGAGGGGGGGAAGAGAGAGGGAGAGAGAGAGAGGAAGAGAGAGAGGAAAGAGAGAGAGAGAGAGGAAGAGAGAGAAGAGAGGAAGAGAGAGAGAGAGAGGAAGAGAGAGACAGAGAGAAAAGAGAGAGAGAGAGAGGAAGAGAGAGAGAGAGGGAAGAGAGAGAGAGAGAGAGAGAGAGAGAGAGAGAGAGAGAGAGAGAGAGAGAGAGAGAGAGAGGAAGAGAGAGAGAGAGAGAGGAAGAGAGAGAGAGAGGAAGAGAGAGAGAGAGAAAGAGAGAGAGAGAGAGAAGAAAGAGAGAGAGAGAGAGAGAAGAGAGAGAGAGAGGAGAGAGAGAAAACGAGAGAGATAGAGAGCCGCGATGAGAGAGAGCAGAGAGAGAAAAGAGAGAGAGAGGAGAGAGAGAGAGAGGAGAGGAGGAGAGAAGGAGAGAGGAGAGAGAGGAAGGAGCTGAAGAGAAGAGAGAGAAGAGAGAGAGAGGGAGAGAGTGAGAGAGAGTAGAGGAAGACAGAGAAGAGACAGAAAACGAAAAAGATGGAGATGAGAGAGAGAGGTAAGAGAGAGACGAGAGGAAGAGAGAGAGAGAGAATGACCCGAAGGGATTGAGACTTGTAGAGTGGTGATGGGTGGAAGAGAAAGAGTAGGAACGGGATGAGAAGAGGAGAGACCCGTCATGTGTGAGAGAGAGAGGAAGTGGATTGAGAGAGGGGAAAGAGAGAGATAAGGACAAGAGCAAGAGAGAGAGGAGGAAGGACTGGGGAAGAGACGAGAGGAGAGGAAGAGAGTGAAGAAGATGAGAGAGAGGGAGAAGAAGAGAGACGAGAGGAAGAGAGAGGAAGAGAGTGCTGAAAGAGGAGATGAGAGTGAAGATAGAAAAAAAAGAGAGTGAGAGAGAGAGAGAGCAAAAGACTGAGAGGGGTGAGAGGGAGACTGGAGTGAGATTGGAGAAGGACGAGAAGAGACCGATGAGAGGTGACGGACTTAAGATTGATGAGATGAGAGAGAGAGGGAGAGAGAAGAGGGCTAGAGATGGCGAGGAAGAGATGAGTGGCTGCGTAGAGAAGAGGTTCTTGAGACATTCGACGGAGGATCACAAAGAAAGATTAAAAGACGAGAGATGAGAGAGGACGCAGAGTGAGACGGAGAGACGTAGAGAGAGAAGAGAAGAGAGACGAGAGGTAAGAGAGTAGAAGAGGAAGAGAGAGGAAGAAGAGAGATGAGAGGGATGAGAGGAAGAGTGAGAGAGAGATGAGAGAGAGGAGAAAGAGGAAGAGAAGAGAGGAGATAGAGATGAGAGTTTGTGAGAGAGGGAGATGATTTTGGAGAGGTAGATGGTGAGTCAAAAAAATAGTGAGGTGGAGAGCGAGAGAGCGAAGAGAGACGAGATGATTAGTGGGGGGGGGGGGGGGGGGGGGGGGGGGTGGGAGAGGGTGATGAGTAATGAGACCGAAGACGAGGTATATCAGAGAGAGGAGGAAGAGTTAGGAGAGTGAGAGAGGAGACAGGAGACGGAAGAGATGAGGAGGGAGAGGAGAGAGAGGAAAGAGAGAAGATGATCGGATGTGAGGAGGATAGTGAGAGACGAGCTGAGGGGTGAGGAGGAGAAAAGGGTAAGATGAGGAGGACTGGAGCAGGGAGAGAGACGGGGGAGTGGTAGCAGAGAGAGGAGGGAGGGAGGAATTAGAGAGAGAGGAGAGACGGAAGGAGAATGGAGGTTAGAGCGTGATGAGAGGAGAGAGAGAGGAGATGACAGAAACGGATGAGAGAGAACCGAGACGGGACGAG
>NC_061820.1:7270963-7280963 GCF_019202785.1 Penaeus chinensis
AAGTCAACCTGGTGGCTATATTCCTCCTTATTTAGTCAAGCAGATTTGAGGAATAATTAAAAATCAAAGGGCTGCGTTTAATTTACGTTTAAAAAAAAGGGACCAACAATAATTTTGAAATTAAATTTTAGCTAAGAAAATCATGAAAATTGGGAACAGTAAGTAATATACTCAACCCAAACACACCCTATCCTTCACACCCCCTATACCAAAAAACAACAAACAATACAAACAATAAAAATTTATAATAATAACAACAGCAGCAATGCAACGAGCGCAGCAGGTCGACTAGTGTTCAAACCTGCTGCAGCCTCCCCCCCCCCCCCCCCTCGACAACCAAGCCTCTCTTCCAGCTTCACTCTCAATCCGTCACTTCACATCTAGATAATCCTCTTATCTATTTATCTATCGCTTTATCTAATCTAATAACTCATGCAAATTAAAATTCATAACTTGAATTTGCTTTAGTTTTTGTTCCCACCAAAAAACATAAAAAAACAGACGGCCTTTACTATCAATGTTTAGAGATAAATTAAGGAACACATTCAGGATGTGAAATTTACTAGAAAGAGGGAATAACATTTTAAAAATACACGAGAACCGTATATTGGTACAACTGCCTCTCCGTAAATTTTTGTTTCTTTATTTTCTCTCTCCGTACATACCCCTCTCCCTTTCTTTCTCCTCTCGCTGTTCCCATCTCTTCCTCTTCTCTCTTCTCTCTTCTCTCCTCTTCTCTCTCTTTTTCTTTCTCTTTCTCTTTTTCTTTCTCCCTTTCTCTTTCTCTTTCTCTTTTTTCTTTCTCTTTCTTTTCTTCTCTTTCTCTTTTTCTCTCTCTCTCTTTCTTCTCTCTTCCCTCTCTCTCTCTCTCTCTTTTTTCTCTCTCTCTCTCCTCTCTCTTCTCTCCTCTCTCTCTCTCTCTCTCTCTTCTCTATTTTTCTTTCCCATCCAATTTCTCTTTTTTTTCACGCTCCCCCCTCGCGAATGCTCTGCCATTTCCTCTTCCTCATCATCACCCTCTCCCTCCCTCCCTCTTCGCTAATACACAGCCACATCCTCTCCCATTCCTCTCTTCCCCTTCGTGTTCATCACACTTTTATCATTCGATTTCCATCTCTTACCTACTCCCACTCCCTCTCTCCCCTCTCCCCTCCTCTCTCTCTCTTTCTCTTTTTTCTTTCTCTCCCAGTGATTGACTCTCTGGCGGACGGTATATAATCAACCAAATTACGCCTCCACCTGACTCCTACGTCATGCACTAAACCACAGGCAGGCACGCTCTTGTTGCTTCACTGTTGCACGCATGCATATATATACAATGAAGCAAATACATGTGTAAAATGCATATATACGTATATATTCTGCTTATAAATATGTTTGTACGTATGTGTGTATGCATATGTATGTAGGTATGTATGTGTATACATATATATGTAAGCATAGATTTGTACGTATAGAAGAGTAAATACTTATGCAAGTATGTGTGTATAAACATACGAGTGTGTGCATTAGTATTCCATCCACCTGCATGGTTATGCTGCTTCCATGCCATGCACATTCACATTTCCGCCGCCGCACGATGCCACGCAATCCACATCTTGATTCAATCTTGGACATGCAATGCCTGTCTAATTCAGTGTCAGTCACCCACTACCTCCGCCATTACCATGCAACCTTTTACACTTCCGATATGCTGTAATCACTGCAGATCACGTCGTAAAGAAGCTATCATGGATATCCATATTCATTTCACTGCCGCCATGCACAATAGTACGTCCTCAATCACTGCCATGCATGACAATGTGCTCAAGCTCCCTCGTCACACATCACTTCCGCTTTTGTCCATGCATCTTTAAACGCCCTCCCGCTATTGTTGTTAACACACACACACACACACACACACACACACACACACACACACACACACACACACACACACACACACACACACACACACACACACACACACAACACCAGACCATTATCACCAGAAGATTATTTATTAATATCTCGCTCTCTGTTTTTCCCTTTCTTCTTCAATCTCTTTTATCTCTCTTCCCTTAATCTTCCTCTCTTCCTCTTCGTTCACTTCAGTTTCTCTCTCCTATTCTTCCCCAGAAGTCCCCCCTCTCTCGCCCACGCAGACATATTACACGACAAAATATAAAAAACCTGGCAACTTTTGTCAAAACACTTAGCAGGTGTCGACCGCATGGCAGAAACCTCTATCTAACCGCATGACAAAAGGCGCCGATCTTGTGGTCTTTGCTAACAGGAATTCAGACAAAAGACCTCAGAAGCGTGGTCTTAACTACCAGGAATTCATTCAAGAAAGCCCAATAGAGTGATCGGAACTACCTTATATCCACACAAAAATCCCGTCATCGTGGTCTTAACTACCATGAAGCGTGGTCTTAACTACCAGGAATTCAAACAAAAGACCCCAGAAGCGCGGTCTAACTACCAGGTCGGCTTCCCAATACCAGACCGAACAGCCGGATCGAATTCCAGCCAACGGAACGCTCGAGCTCGGCGATTCCAGTCTCCGGCGGATCGTCTGAAGGCCAGCATGACGCCGCTATAGCAGACTGCTGGTGACGCTGACAACACTCTTCCCTTACATGCTCCTTCACGCTGACAACATTCCTCCATTACACGCTCCTTCCGTTGACAACGCGCCAACCGGCTCTCTCTTCCAGCGAACTGAAAGCGCCCTCTGGCTCCTCTCTGTCTTCTCCGCTAACTTGCTCGCTTTAAATCTCCCTCTCTTGGCTGACAACACGTGTTTCTAGCACCATCCTGGAGGCAGTGACAACATGGTGTCCTGAACAGAACTGCCTTGGATGGGCGTTGTCCCACGGCGCGCCTTATGAGGGGTTGGCGGACGTTGTGCCGAGGGTAAGGGAATGGGAGGAGGGGAAGGGGGGAATGACGTCATGGTTGCCATCATTATACTGCAGGTGCAGCACCACACGCTAACTACAGCATACTGTAACATGCACAATTCCAATAATACAGTGTATTATCTACATTGTAGATATATAGATACATTGATAGATAGATAGATAGATAGATAGACAGATAGAGAGAGTGAGAGTGAAAGTCAAAGACCCCGTCCAGTGAACATTGTAATGCTGTAAGCTAACAAAGGAAACAGAAGGGTCTATCAAAAAAAATATAGCTACCGGTACTTCCAAGTCCAGTCAAAGAGTATGTACTCCATTCATAGAACACGTATACACATCATAGGAGGGAGAGAGGGAGCAGTAAATCTAAAGCAAAAATATGTAGGCGTGGGAGGAAGAAGAAGAAGAGGAGGGGGAGGGGGAGGGGGAGGGGGAGGGGGAGGAGGAGGAGGAGGAAGATAGCCCACCACGTGTCTCCGTCCACTCCTCAGGCCTCAGGATATGTCTCACCACCGGCCGAGCCCAGTTCTCCAACCACGCCAACCAAGCCCACATCCACTTCCAACTTCCATCTGCAACTTCACTCCCCTCCTCCTTAGACCTCCATACCCCCCTTTCTAACCCCCAACCTCAAATCAACTCCTCTCCACCACCACTCAAATTACTTCCATCCTGTACTCCAACACTACAACCTCACCCTCCACCTCCAACACCGAATCCCCAACCCCAATACAAGCAATTTCCTGCCATGCTCGATCGAGTCGCTCCCCCCTCACCATTTCCATGAGCAGCCCTCATGGCCACCGCGCGTTTATTGGGCTCCTATTATAATAGCTTCTCACTAGCCTACTCCCGACTCCACCCACGAGGGGAGAGTGATAGGGGGTAAGGGGAGACAGGGTAGGGGGCCCTTACATAAAACTGTCACCAAGGAAGAGACAGGTGTAGCGAGCGAGGGGTGGGAGGGAGGCAGGTGTGGAGCGGTGTGGGCAGGTGTAACCCTACCCTTCTCTTTATACCCTTCTGGAGACGAGATGGGTCGGGGTGGGTGGGTAAAGCGTGTGTGGGGACGGGGTGGGGAAGGTAAGCCAGCCCCCAGGTAGGAGGTGAGGGCCGCAACATTCACTCTTGCGCTCGTCTACGAAGGTCAAGGCTTATAGACAACCACTGATGTAGACACACACGAGAAAGCGCGCGCAGCGAATGAATTCGATCACTCCATACACACGTACAAGCACATGAACAAACACAAACACATACACACCGCTTTCAAGAACCGCAAACAAACAAGCACATACATCTCCCCGACACCATAATTCCATCCCGCCACATAGGCCTACGCCGGCCATGCGAGAAACAGAACGACCGGCGACCTAAGTGAAAAGGACAAGTGGAGGCTTCGCACCGTCGCCTGAGGAAGCAGAAGCGAGGAAGGAACACTGGGGAAGGTATGTGGTGATTGTGGTGATTGTGGTGACGGTGGTGGTGCCCGCAAGGCCGCTTCCTCCGCCACCGCTGCTGTTGCTGCCGCCGATCCGGTAACGAGATGCCATGCGCTCTGCATAATGATCACCTTACTATTCCACAAGCAAGTAAATGTCCATAATTAACACAGCAAAACCGCTATCACAGTCATCATACTACACTGGAGAAAAGTACCTTAGGTGTTATTACACTGTAATCTATGGCCGTGGACACCATACTTTCCCGCAACAAGCAAACTCCTCACAAGCGATGATACATAATAACCACAAAATACACCATATTGACGGTCACGATCATTATACTCTCTCGCGAACCTATAAATACGACTGCCAGCACCACCAATCATGGTGGACACAACACTCGTCCGAAGCACCATACACTCTGACAGACACAGTCATCATATTTCATAAATCTACCAAAACCCCACCATACTCTTCCGCAATGTACTTTTAACTCAACACTCTTTATGGCTGATTGTTGAATGAGAAAAAAAACGACCTATATGAAGGTTAACGTAAAAGAGAAAATATATAAGAACAAAAAATATATATATATAATAACCAAATGAGATATAACGCATCATGAAATTGACATAACACACGTAAAATATGTGAATGTCATTTTTAAAATGAATAAATACATATAAAAATAAAGAAAACAGTAATATCGTTAGGAAAAGTACAGTACAAAATAGATCTCGCCGAAAATGCAAGGAAAAATAACCCAGTAACAACCTAATCACCAATAACAACCGACAGCCTAATTGTAACTAATAACCATTAATAACCAAGAACAAACTAATGGTAATCAATAACCTAATTGTAACCCGTAACAACAAATAACCTAATAATAACCAATAACCTATAACAATCTAACAGTTACCAATAACCTAATAACCAATAAAAAAAATAAAAGTAACCAATAACGACCTATTAATAACCAATAAACAATAAGACTCAATAACAACCTAATAATAACCAATAACAGACCGAGAAATAACCCGAGAAACGCGCTAAGACAAACGTGTCCAATTACTCGAAGGTTCCACTCGGCCTCCACACGCCGCTTCTCCGTCTGTCAACACCTGTTTTATTTCCTTGAAATGGACATACTATTTACCCAAATTTAATTGTAAGATTAACACAGAATTAATAATAATGATGCTTATTATTATTACTTTCATTATCATTATTATTACTTTCATCATCCTTATTATTACTATCACTATCATTATTTTTATTATTATTATTATTATTATTATTATTATCATTATTATTATTATTACTTTATTTCCTTCATTCATCGATAAAGAGGCAGCGGAAAAGATTAAATGGAGATACTATTTGTCCCTTTTAACAATTAATAATAATGATTCTTAATATTACCACTATTATTATCATGATTATCATTATTGGTATTAGGCCATCATTACACCAATATTAACAGTAATAGTAACTGCAATAACAGTAAAAATAATAATGATAATGATAATAAAAAAATAAAATAAAATAATTATAACAATAACAATAATAATAATTTCAATAATAATAACAATAACTACTATAATAATAAAAACAATAAGGAAACCAACAACAACAATAGAAATAATACCAATGACTATAAAAAATAAACAATAACACAAACAAATACCGACAAGAATAAGATATTACGACTATCAGGAAAAACAAAGATGACCTCAGCATCGATAGCCCACGATGATGACGAGAGCTCTCACATTTATAATTAAAAAAAAAAGAAAAAAAAATCATATCTAGTTCAAGGCTCAGCAAAGGTGAACGTCACCCACATGATAGAGGGGGGGGGGGGCAAATTAAAGAAAGATGAAACAGGAGAATGCAAGGAAAAATAAGAAAAAGAGAAAAAAAAAGGGGGGGGGGGAAATCCAGACGATGACTGGAATTGCAGTGGCCATTTTCAGTTGCCGCCGATGACATTTCCTCCTCTTTCTTCCCTCACATCCAGTCCCCATTCCCTTCCTTCCTCACCTATCCACATCCCCATCCTCCCCCTTCTCTCTTCATCTATCCCCTTTCTCTCCCTTCCCCTCTCTTCTCATTTTTCCCCTTTACCCAACCCCCCACCCTCCCCTCATCCCCAACACAAGTGCGACCTCGAAAGAACCCAAAACTCTCCGGCGGCATAAAACACGTCCACTGGAGCCGCAGCTGTCTTCCTTGCAGGAGAACACACTCATCCTAACACATTTCAAGAGGATTTGTCACCTATCACCCTCTCCCCCCCCCCAAAAAAAAAAGGAAAAATCAAGAAAGAATGAGGGTCATTGTATAACAATTTCAACTTCATCGTACATGTGAAGAAAAACCTCACCCACCTGTTACAAAAGAAAAAGAAAAAGAAAAAGAAAAAGAAAAAGAAAAAAAAAAATAAATAAAAAAACGCCACCCCAGATCTCCACCTACTTCTACACGCCCAAAAACAACTCCAATCACATTCCGACACGCCCACGGGGAACCCTAGATTCTCCACCTGCACGCCCACAGAAACCCGACTCTCCAGGAAACTCTACAGCCTCCCTTACACGCCCACAAGGAGAGTCACTTTCCCTAACACTCTTCCTCTTAGACCTGCCGCTGCCGCCCCCGTGCCCTTGACACCAACCTGGCACCGTGCCAGACATGTGCCCAACAAGCTCCTCCCTCTCCCCCGCCCCCCACCCGCCTTGAAGCCTTCACCGACATCTTATTTTGGTTCATCAAACGTCTCTCTCGCTCTCTTTCTCTTTCGTGCTCTCTCTCCCTCACTCCAACGAAATCCTTCTCCTCCCCCATCCGTGCCTCTTCTTGTTCATCAAACGTTCATTTTCCTTCTCTTTCTCTTTCTCTTTCTCTCCCTCTCCACACGCCTTCAAGCCTTCGCCAAAATTTTGTTTTTAGTTTATCAAACGTTTCTCTCTCTCTCTCTCTCTCTCTCTCTCTCTCTCTCTCTCTCTCTCTCTCTCTCTCTCTCTCTCTCTCTCTCTCTCTCTCTCTCTCTCTCTCTATCTCTTCCTCTATCTCTTCCTCTATCTCTTCCTCTATCTCTTCCTCTATCTCTTCCTCTATCTCTTCCTCTATCTCTTCCTCTATCTCTTCCTCTATCTCTCCCTCTCCCTCTCTCTCTCCCCGCCATCCTACCCCGTGTATCTACCTTCCAGTCTCTTCCACATTCTTCTCTCCTCTTCGTTATTTCCTCCTCATTAGTTAATCCTATCCGTCATAGCTGTTCCCCCCTGCCTAGACCTTCCATTCTTTTACATCTCTCCTTACCTCCCCCTTCCCTTTCTCTCCCTTTCCCCCACCCTCTCTCACTCTCCTCTCCCCTATTCCTACCCCTTTCCCCTTCACTTTATCTCCCTCCCCCCTATCCTTATCCCTATCCCTCCCCTCGCGTCCCCAACCCCTCTCCCCCCCTCAAACAAACAAACACAAAAGCACACGTTTACTCCCTCTCCAACGCGACTCAAGCCCCGCGAACCCGCCACCTTTGAACGGGCGCGGGTATGATTGGATTCGTTCGTCTTCGGATCAATTGGCGACGCTTGAATCCTAATGCAACTTCGATCCGTTAAAATGAGCGGCGTAATTCGATTCGTTCAAATTGATAATAAGCACGTTTCTCTCTCGCTGTTGTTGTCGCCGTTGTTTGTTTGTCTGTTATTCTATTATACGGATTATTTTAACTCCCTTATTCACCTCCGCGTGTGTCATTTGCCTAACAAAACACTCATCACGATTCAACCTTGTCTGCCCACGAAGGCTCCTCGTCTGCCCTTGAGACTGCCATATGGGGGGTGAGGGGAAGTGCCACGGTCACACGGCATCATATCGAGCAACGGTGCCTCGGTAATGTCCATCCGTGGCACGTGACACAAGGTATGGCATCCGGTGCGTCATATCATGCCAAGTGACGCGATTTCACGACAACCTATCATTGTTTATTGTATTTATTTATATATATTAATAGCTATATACAATTATGTATTTATTCGTACATATCTATATTTATCACTGAGGAATTAATTCATAAACACGTTTTGTAATATTCTGGAATAATGGCTCTACCCTTTTGCAAGCATAATTAACTGCTGTGTGACCCATCCACCTGTGTGTTTATTCTCGTACTGTGCCAGCTGCCTCGACGCTGATGTTTTATTGACGTCACGGCCAATGTTGACATCAGATGTACTTACGCTTTCTTTC
The DNA here is from genome assembly GCF_019202785.1 of Penaeus chinensis. NCBI lineage: Eukaryota > Metazoa > Arthropoda > Malacostraca > Decapoda > Penaeidae > Penaeus > Penaeus chinensis. The sequence goes on from NC_061820.1 coordinate 7,279,575, forward strand.
TTTCGCTGTAACTCCCATCTCACTGTTTGGTTTCCCTTCTTCTCGGTCGCTGATCTCGGGTATCTAGTCCTATTATCTGCACTTCAGTATCTCATCGTCTCCTGGGTCTCTTGCTCAGGCGTCCCTGCTCTCGGCCTGACCCGACTTGTGCTCCGCCCCGTGCCTCATTACACGTTGTATGCTATGTCTGCCCTCCGATTAGTCACGCCGTAGGTCTGCCATGCTGGTCAGGTGGTTCGACTACATTCCAGTACATGCGGGTTGTGGGTTGTCCGTTTGTAGTACCCTCCTCCATAGCACTCCTCGTCGCCCATCTCCGCCCCCATTGCCACCCAGTCCACCCTTCCACCGCGGGTAAAGGTGCTGGCCAGCGCTTCGGATCTGGCCCATTGGTGAGCTCAAGAACGCGATGTTGGATGGCTACGGGTCGACGGAGTTTGGCGGGAGGTGTGGAGAAGGGGCGGCGAGGAGAGGAGCTGAACGATATGGGCGGGTGGGGAGGGGCGACTAGAAGGCCGAAGAAGCAGCAACAGAAGCACGCACCGAAGCAGGTCAGCAGCACCGACGCGACGCCGCCGAATTAGCAGGAGAACGGAGACGGCGCCCAGGAGCAAGGCGGCACGGTGGGTCACGGCGCAGGAGCCGGGCCTATCACGCCGCGAAGCCGCATACTCCGACGCATTCATCCGCCTACCTCGCACTCATCTCCTCCGACTCCTTGCTCCGACGCCGTAGCACCTCCGACGGCTCCTACCTCCTTATACGCCTCCTTCTCGCCTTTCCTCTTTCTCCTCCTCCTTTCGCCTTCTCCTTCTCTTCTCCTTTCTCCTTCTCCTTCTCCTCTCCTTCTCTTTCCGTCTCTTTCTCCTCTCATCTCTCCTCCTCACTTCCTGCCTCCTCCTCCTCCTCCTCTCCTCCTCCTCCTCCTTCCTTCTCTTCCCTCCTTCTCCTCCCTTTTTTCCTCCTTCTTCTTCATCCTTCCTTCTCTACCTTCTTCTCTCCTTCTTCTACTTCCTCCTCTCCTCCTCCTTCCTCATCCCCTCCTCCTCCTCACCTCCTCCTCCTCCTCCTCCTACTCTCTTTCCTCCTCCTCCTCACCCCCCCTCCTCCTCTCTCCTTCCATTTCTTCTATCGTTCACCGTATCCTTCTATCTAGCCCTTTCTCTCTTGATACATGATTTATCAATTCGTCTCGCTCGCCCAACCGTCAAAACATAAGAGAAATGTAAACAAAGCAAACACCAAAACAAACCAGGTATTTATTTACTCACGCTAGAAACACCGATGACGAATCCCATTCTTTCCACCCTCCCTCCTCAGTCCTCCTCCTCTTCCTCCTCCTCCTCCTCCTCCTCCTCTTCCTTCCTCATCCTCCTCCTCCTCCTCCTC
>NC_061820.1:7285963-7288463 GCF_019202785.1 Penaeus chinensis
GGGGAACCCGCCTATGCAGAGCGAACGCATACAAAGCTAACAAAAGCCCTCACGCACATGCACTTACACACGCATTTCAAATCATATCCATAAACCACCTTACCCCCTCCCTCTGGGCCCCTCCATCCAAAATACCTTCGTCCCAACTCCCCCCTTCCTAAATACCCACGTAACCCCCCTCCCTTGCCAATGCCACCCTCACCCACCAATTTCCCAACCTCTTCTACTCTCCCCCTTGCCCCCAAACTTCCTTTATAAAGCCCCTACTTTCCCGCCATCTTCTTCTATAACCCCTCCCTCATCACCCTCCCCTTTCCCCCGACCCACCTCTATAGCCCCCAACATTTCTAAGCCTCTCCCTCCCAATCTCCAAGCTCCCCCCTCATCCCTCATCACCCCTCCCCCTATCTCTTAGCCTCCCCTTTCCCCCATCCACCTCTATGCCCCTCCTCCTTCCTCCACCAACGCCACTCCCACCCACCCTTCACTCATAACCGACGGATCACGCGTAGTACTGAACTCCACCTGATCAGTGCCTCCCGCCCCCAACCCCACCCCCCGAAGTTCCCCGCCGTTCGATAAAACGGCGCGTACTTTTTCCCACTATTTTTACGCGCTCGAGCCCAGACTACGGGGATTTTGAGCTCAGGCTACCGGGTCTTTTGTTGCGACTACATGTACCTAAGGTGTTCAAAGAAATATATACATCGGTGAAATAGTAACTCATATAAACAAGAGGAAGATAAAGAGGAAAAGTCGTGCATATAGGGTTTGTAAACATAGACGCACATGGACACGAGAGACAAAAGACACACACGCCTGAAGTTTTGTCGACAAACAGGAGAGATCAACAATGACAGGCGGACGCGCGCAGAGCGGCCTCCGACGGAAAAACACCCATTATAATGCCGAACGACATCCACATAATGCGGACGCCTGACATGGCCGACACGATAACCTGTCGTTCGCTGTGACCACAAGCCATAGATTTGGCAAAACAACGCTAAGCCCCTCGCCCGTAAACAATCGACGCCGCCTAATGGGGTAAATACTGCGACATGGAAACACGCACGCATTTGCACGCGCACGCATACCTGAGACTTTTTTAAACTGTACTAAGTGTTAAGGAACAAGAATATCTACATAGAGGAACAAAGAAACACGAACATGCACGCACAAACACAAACGCAAACAAACACACACAGGCACCGTCTGCCGAGCCACCTACCTATATAATATGTTACAGCACGCTGACTATCGAGTCCAGTCGCTTCCCCTCTCGCTTGCACCACAAACTGCCGCAATCGAACACATGTCCACACAAGACGGCCAGCCTTAATATCGTTGTTTTCTCTCTATGCCTTCTTCTCTCTCTTGTTAATCCCTTTCTTTTTTCCTTATTCTTACTTTTCTTTCTTACCCCATTTTAAACTTTATTCATCCCGTCTCCCCACTTTCTCCCTCCCTCCCTCCCTCCCACCTTCTCCCTCCTCTTTCTCGCAGCCATTCTCCAACTCTTATGATTTACTCCTGCCTTTCCTTTCTTCCCACCCACATATTCTTCTCTCCTTATTCCTACCACTCCCTTCCTTCCATCTCCCCCTTTTCGATAATTATCTTTCCCCTCGTTCCTTCCAAACTTTTCCCCCCAGCTCCTCTCGCCAACCATCCCCTTGAGTCACGGCCCCCAATCTCGCGTACAAAGTTTCCCTCGTGACCACAGGGTGAAGGGTTAAACGTGAAATCGCTTCTTTACCTTCGACGAGGTGAAAGGTCATCGTCATAAACCCGTCATAACATTTTTAAAAACTAGTCGGGAGTTATTGAAAATAACAACTAAGGGATATACAAAGTCATAAACATGTCATAACACTTAAAAACAAATCAATAATGACTGAAAAGAACAGCTAAAGAGCACACACACAGTATTATCTATCTATACAAGTCTTCATACAGCAATACATACATATATACTTGCCTACTATACATTGTCTACATACATACACATCAATATCAATATATAATAAAGTGATATATATTGTTTTCATATAATACAATTTTAATATAATACAAGCACTATTTCTAAAACCATGTCATCCTCGCAGTGGTATGAAAAGGACGAAGAAAATGTATAGATATTCTTGCTTTCCTTCTTGTTCTCGGTTCAACTTTTATCATTACTCAATTCAGATCATAATTCCACCCTTGCAAAAGACTGCAACCTTCTGCAACAGACCTCCAATTGCGCATGCGTGAGGGAGAGCATACATACGAGAGCTGGCAATGAAATCAAAATCAAAGGAAAAGAATCAATGAATAAACATAATAAAACCAGAGATGAAGCATGGTAGCGATAAAAGTATGAATGAGACATGGAAATAAAATCATCTGCTGGAAGAGAAAGTCCGCAATATTTGTCAAAAATTGCAGCTCGTCGTGTTTGCCAAAGATAACTCATCTTTGTGGTTACTGGATCGAAAGTTAAATGAATAAATAAATA
>NC_061820.1:7295963-7300963 GCF_019202785.1 Penaeus chinensis
TATTTTTGTATTTTAAGACTTGCATATATTCTAATCTGTTCATATACCTAAGTTCTGTATCTGATATGTGAGTCCATCCTTTTGGGATGTAAGCTTTTGTCTCAATAAACTTGTCAAAGTCAAAAAGTCTCTCTCACACATACACAATAGCACAAATGAAGTCAAAACCACCACCGCACACGATGTACCAATCCTCAGCGTAATTATTCCCGCAAGCCAAGTATATGCATTCCTATCACCTAAACTCACGTGAGGGGGAGGGAGATGGGGGAGGGAGATGGGGGAGGGAGATGGGGGAGGGAGAAGGGAGAAGGGGGAGGGAGGAGAAGGGAGAAGGGGGAGGGAGGAGAAGGGAGAAGGGGGAGGGAGAAGAAGGGAGAAGGGGGAGGGTATGTGGTAGGGGAAGGGGAAAGGGGGAAAGAGGAAAGGGCAAAAGGGCATCGACAGGGCTTTAGGGAGAAATCGCTCACGTTCGGCGGTCGGTCACACCAGCGGAGGAGAAATCCGACCGGCCAGGCGAGAGAAACGCTAGGTGTTTATGCCACAGAAGTGCTCGAGGGTGCATGAACGCCGACATGAATGCCCGGAAGGAGAGATGGAAGAAGGAGGGGTGAGGTATAGCGACGGTAGGGGGTCCGTGCCCTGTCATGCAAGCCTAAAGGGATAGAAAACATGCCCAGAAGGTGTGGTGAGGGAGGGATGCCGGAAGGGGTATGCATGCCCTCTTATGAATGCCCAAAGGCTTAGAAAACATGGCCTGGAGTCAGAAAAGCGCCTTAGTACATCCGGAGCCCCAGGGAATTATCGTGTAATAGCTGGCGCGCAAAAACGATAACTGCCTCAAAAACCAGTGATAAACGTCTGTCTTAAAACACACGTCGAATTAAAGACGTTCATTCTTCCCTCGGGCAGAAGCCATGACTTAAAGAGGAAAGAAGAGGGAGAATGAAAGGAGACAGTACAGAACAAAAGGGGAATGCAAACGACGTAGACAACGAAATCCGAATAAAATAAATCTTAGCAACAAGAAGGTCGCGGTACAGAAGGGTTCAAAAGGTGAGTGTGTCAGTAATACAGCGGTAAAGAGGGGCGGGGCGGGACTGGCATGAAACGGCAAGCGAAAGAGGAAGAGAGACGGAGAATACGAGAAAGAGAAAGAGAAAGAGAAAGAGAAAGAGAAAAAGAGAAAGACACACAGAAAGAGAAACAGACATAGAGAGAAACTGTGACAGACAGACAGACAGAGAGGGAGAGACAGAGAAGTCATTGCTGTCAACCTTAACAGACTGAGTTCACGAGGGTAGAGGAACACATTCCCATACCCCCCCCCCCTTTTACCCTCCCGCCCACACCCATCGCCCTTTAACCCTCAATCTTCTGCCCACCTCTTACAATTCACCCATTGTTATCGTGCCATTCCTGTTGTTATCAGAATTAATATAACTTTCAGTATCTTTGCTACTACTACTACTCACATTACTACCGGTATTACTATTATCTCTGGCATTTTCATGTCATTATCACCATTCTGCCCATCCCCTTCTTTCCTTCTCCTGCCTCTTTCACAATGACCCTGCCTTATCCGCCTTCCCTTCTTCCTTTCTTCTGCACATTCCCCGGATTGCTCTTAATTGTCGTAATCCTTTCCTCTTCCCATCCTTCACGTCCCCTCCCTTTCCCGTCTTCTCCTTTGTTTGTTTCTATCTATGATGCTTCCCTCCTTATCTGTTCTTTACCTGTCTGTCAGTCTATCTGTCTCTGCCCCCCCTTCCTCCTTCTTTCCTTCCCTCCTTCTCTCCCTCAATTCTTTCTTCCCTCATTCTCTCTCCCCCTCTCAGTCTCACCCTCGCTCCACCTCCCTAATTTTTGACTTCTCCCCGATTCCCCGCCAGCCCCGCCCATCCTCGGCGGAAGTCGGCCGCCCTCGAGCACGCCCACTTCAGAGCAGGGGGAAATGAAGCTCTCTCACCCTACCCTTTTGCACTTTCTCTATTATGTCCTCAATTTTGGGGAGTTCTTCTTTCTCGCAACTTTATCTAATTCCTCTCTTCGCCTTCCAATTATAACAAAATGATAGAAAATGAAATGCAGCAATCTTAACAGCCAAAAAAAAAGGAAAGGAAAAAGCAACCGGGAATAATTTTCAATTAAACGAAATTAAAAATGAAGTCCAAATTCGTAAGGGTTGATTCTCGTTCTTTTTCCTTTTCTTTCATTCTCTCTCTATTTGCCTCTCCTTCCTTTTTTTTCTATGGCTGTTTGTTTGAGTCTCTCTATCTGTTTCTTTCCCTGTCTGCCTGTTTATCTGCCTGTCTGTATGTTTCTTTCCTTGTCTGTCTGTCTGTCTCCCTCCCTGTGTCTTTCCCTGTCTATCTATCTATCTATCTATCTATCTATCTATCTATCTATCTATCTATCTATCTATCTATCTATCTATCTATCTATCTGTCTGTCTGTCAGTCTGTCTCTCCCTCTCCCTGCCTGCCTCCTTCGTCTTACTGCGTCTCCCTCTCCCTCTCTCTCCTACCAGGAACGAGGCTATTCTTAGCTCCCAAGGCCTTGTGTGACTGACTCGATGGGGGAACCGGAATTGCTTGCGCTGGAGCGACCAGGCGAACCGCAGGAGAGAGGGAGGGAGGATAATAACGACGGACGGAGGTGAAGGACATACATTTATAGAAAGACGAGGAAAGGAGGAGATGAAAGGACAAAAAACATTTGAAGAGTGAGAGGGGAGATAAATAAAAAGATAAATATATAAAAACGATAGATAGATGGATGGATGGATGGATAGATAGATAGATGGAGAGAGAGAAAGAGAGAGAGAGAGAGAGAGAGAGAGAGAGAGAGAGAGAGAGAGAGAGAGAGAGAGAGAGAGAGAGAGAGAGAGAGAGAGAGAGAGAGAGAGAGAGAGAGAGCGAGTGCGAATTAACCCAGGGACAAGCGCGGACAGAGAGATAAAGAGAATGAGAAAAGAGCCGGACGGAGTACGTTGAAGAGCGCCCGAGAGAGCGAAAGAGAGAAGGAGAAAAAAAAGAGAAGGCGAGAAAGAGCGAGGAAAACCACCCACCCAACACCTGAAGACCCGTATCTAAAGTGCCATTCCCTACTGCTGAAGCGCTGTTCCATATGCATTGCTAGACAACCCGGGGGAGCAACCTGCGCAGCCCCCAAGGACAGGCAGTAGGGAAAGGACACAGAGGAGGGCGTACGTATCATTAAGGACACATAATAAAAAAACAAAAAACAAAGATTAGCTACACCCTAATCACATATTTTCGAAAAAAAGGTATTCGTATTTTTTGTATAACTATTCCGTGTGTGTGTGTGTGTGTTCCTCTTACATCTGTTTATCTATCGATCCACTTTTTTTGTGCGGTGGCTTGATATTTTAAAGGGGAAACTGTGTTGGCGGTCTAGCGTGCACAATGGGAAAAAATACACGGAAATATGTACATCCAGACAGAGAATACGTGCATCAAAGCGGCCTTTAGTTTATGCATTATGCTCAAGAGATCCAAACATAATAAATAAACATATAAACTAATTGACAAATAAATAAAATCAATACAAGTATAAAAACTAAAATGACGACATGACACAAAAACCGCTAACGCTAACCTCATTTTTAAAACTTCCCCTTAGTGAAGACGCAAAAAAAATGTATACACATGCAAGGACACACACAGACACACACACACACACACACGTGGAGGGCAAGCACAAAGGCTTCAGCTACGATTCCTCGCGAACAAACACACACAGACACAGGCGCACACACGCGCACGCACAAAGGAGGAAGGAGGAGTGCAAAGTCCAGTAACAAAAACACAGTACTAACAAGAATTCCAGACAAGAACGGGCACCAACAACAAAAACAATAATAGTCACCGTCATTGTCACATAAACAAATAATCATAAACACATTGACGATTGGGACATACAGACAAAAAATGGAGGGAAAAGGAGGCAGGGTGGAAGAGCAAGAGGGAAAGAGAGATATGAACAAACAGGAAGAAAGAGAGAAGGGGGAGGAGGGAAAGAGGAAGATTGGCAGAGAATGAAAAAAAAGCGGGGGGAAGAGAGAGAAAAAGACAGATAGCCTAGACCGATACACGAACGAATGAATAACTAAATAAACAAGTAAATCCACATACATTTAAATAAATAACTACACAAACAGATATAGATAATACAACTTCTAAGCTATCTTCTCGAGACAAGGAAGTCCGCCACTTCCGTTCAGATACCGCACGGGTTCAAGCACCTGCAGATAATACACGATCCTTTAAGTTCAATTAGGAAACCTACACCAAACGAAATCAAAAAGCTTAGACATAGGCTGGCGTGAACGTAATACAACAAATACATCTGTGTTCATATATCAGTCAAAATACATTATGCATGGACTTTACGATTAAAGTGATTTTCATGCGTCCAAACATATGTACATTAATATAAAAATAAACATTAATATAAATATGAGCAATAAGATTAAATACAGTGCCCGAAGAGATATACAAATAAACAACCCCGCAAGCATAAATATTACAAAAAAATCAAGACGACAAATAAAAGAGGGTGAAAGTTAAAAAATATAAAAATGAGGAGTAAAAAGAATGGGGTAAGTAAGAAAAACGGAAGATGTAAACGGCGAAGATAAATGAGAATGATGATAAGAATGATGTTATCCACATCCACAATAAGAAAAGAAAAACAAACGCATTTCCGAGGGGAAAAAATAATAAGGAAGCATGAAGGATGATGATGATGATGATGATGATGATGATGATGATGATGATGATGATGATGATGATGATGATGATGATGATGATGATGATGATGATGATGATGATGATGACGATGATGATGAGGAGGTGAAGAAAGGGAAAAAAAGAAAAATTAGAAGAATTTTCAGCAGGAACAAGAAATACGCAGCCAATGTCAGAAACACTTCACATCTGACACCTGAACTAGCTTCAAAACAACAACACGCAAAT
>NC_061820.1:7305963-7312803 GCF_019202785.1 Penaeus chinensis
GAGAGAGTGAGAGAGAGAGAGAGAGAGAGAGAGAGAGAGAGAGAGAGAGAGAGAGAGAGAGAGAGAGAGAGAGAGAGAGAGAGAGAGAGAGAGAGAGAAGGGGGATAGAGGAAGGGTAGTACGGGAGATGGGAAATCGGAAAAAAAATTATAAAGAAAAGAAGAAAGAAAGGAACGAAGATTGGAGCAGGAAAGGGAGGGAAGAGAGAGATGCAAATACACATCGGAAGGGGAGGAGAGGTGGAGGGAGGAGAGAACAGGTTGAAAGGAAAGACGCAAAATATATATTTTTAAACGCGTGTGTTCATATGTGTGTATCGAGGTGTGTGTGTGTGGGGGGGGGGGGGGGGTAGTGAGTCCGTGAGTGTGGTGAGCAAGACATCTCGTGGTGAGGTGTTGAGTGACCCACGCTGTCACGTGGTGGAACACGGCGCGCTCACCTCTCCGAACATATGAATGCACGCAAAAAGCATGCGCCACATGCACATGCAAGGTAGGCAGGGCGGATAAGATGAGTGGGAGAGAGGATAAGAGGAGACGAGAGGGAGATGAGAGGTAGAGGAGGGAGGGAGATGAGAGGGAGAGGGAGGGAGGGAGGGAGGGAGGGAGGGAGGGAGGGAGGGAGGGAGGGAGAGGGAGAGAGAGAGAGAGAGAGAGAGAGAGAGAGAGAGAGAGAGAGAGAGAGAGAGAGAGAGAGAGAGAGAGAGAGAGAGAGAGGGGGGGGGGACAAAAAAAGGGAGAAAATAAAGAGAAACAGCGAGAGCAAAAGGGTCAATCATCAACCACAAGCATTTTTACGATATGATAATACGAACAGTCCACACTGAATGGAAACGTATATCTGGTGTTGTGGAGAGGATTCATAAAAAAACAGTTTGAAGCTGAATCAGTTCTGCATTAGATAACCGTGAATGTAGCGAAGCCAGTTGAAAGCACAGCGCATTACGGAAGAACGACAGACGCGAATGATTTCAGCAAGCCAGCGGCAACACGAACAAAAGCCCAACAACCGGGTCGACACAGTGCTTTTAAACGGCCTCGTTAAATGGCCGCTGACAGAGGGGGAAATGACGTAACGCAGGACCTAACGCGGCACGACCACAAGCACCGCCGACCCGTGTGTGGGATGGTAGGCGCGTGTGGTAGCCCCAACCTGTGCACAGCGAAGGAGCGGAGTGGCAGTGGCGGAGAACGGCGGTGTGTGAATGCGAAGTGGATGGATGGCGGTTGAGTTGGGTGCTCTGCCGTATAAGGCAGCTGAATACCCCCCTCCCTCCCTCCCTTCCTCTCCTCTCCTTCCTCTCCCCCTACCCACACTACCAATCTTGCCCCCGGGGACACGGGCACGAGCACACGGTCTGCACAAACTATGAGGTATTTAGAATGGACTTTTACTTTCGTGTTCTCATTTTATCGTTACACAACTAACTACATAGATGGCTTGGCTACGAATACGTGGATCGGTAGGTGGTGGTCACTATCGGAGATCTGACTATGAAAATATTACCGGTGAATCTCGTTTTCAACGTAATGGAAAGTGGTGTTTATGATGCTTATATACACGTGCAGATCATATGTAACACCACGTTTGTCGGTTCTCCCTCTCTCATTGTGCTTGCCCCTCTCTCTCCTCCCTCTTTCTTTTACTTTCCTTTCCCTTTGTCTTTCCTCTCCTTTTTTTTTCCAGAGGAGAGAAAAGGTGACACAGAAGTGATGCCGACACAAATAGCCTTCGTAGCGATGAAAGGCCGAGCTTCTGCACGCGAACTTCGAACGAGAAAGCTCCCAAAAGAAAAAAAAGAAAGTAAAAATAGAAAAAAGAAAGACACAAAGACAAAATCTACTAGAAAAGATAATAACAACAGACAAAGGGAACGAGAGTGAAGGACCTGCTAAAAAAGTTTGGCTGTCAGTGTAAACAGGTGGTCTCGGCTGCCCACACGCCTCGCATACATATACGAACCCTGGGTACGACCCGACGCCGTCCTGGCACGCCAACACGACACGAAAGACCCACTCGCCGACGACCGAACGACCGACCGATAGGCTACACAACCCCCTGCTCCGAATTTTCCGGAAACCAAGCACATTCCGATAAGAAGTTCTTCCGTAAAAATAAAGTTGTAACTTGGATGAATAAAAAGAAGGTTCATATCGAGAGGGAGGGAGGGAAGGGGGACGGGAGCGAAGGAGGGAAGGAGGGAAGGAGGACGGCAGCGAAGGAAGGAAGGAAGGAAGGAAGGAAGGAAGGAAGGAAGGAGGGAGGGAGGGAGGGAGGGGGGACAGGAGGGAAGGAGGAAAAGGGGACGGGAGCGAAGGAGGGAGGGAGGGAATGGGGACGGGAGCGAAGGAGGGAGGGAGGGAAGGGGGACGGGAGCGAAGGAGGGAGGGAAGGAAGGGGGACGGGGGCGAAGGAGGGAAGGAGGGAAGGAGGGAGGGGGACGGGAGCGAAGGAGCGAAGGAGGGAAGGAGGGAAGGAGGGTGGGAGGGAGGGAGGGAGGGAGGGAAGGAGGAAGGGAAGGAGGGAGGAAAAGAGAGAGGAGGGAGGGCGAGGGAGAAAGAGTGAGAGAAGATGGGGAATGAGGAAGGGAGAAAGGGAAGCTGGAAAAGGGAGGGAGTGAGCGAAGAAGGAAGAGAGGGAGGGAAGCAGGGAAGGGAGGAGGGTGGGAGAAGGGCGTAGAGAAACGCTCATAGCGACACTTCTTATCTAAGGTTTTTGGTCCTGTGGTAAAATGCGGCCTGTCCGTTTGTGCGCACAAATGCGTTGATAATGCACGTTGTCGTGTGTGTGTGTGTGTGTGTGTGTGTGTGTGTGTGTGTGTGTGTGTGTGTGTGTGTGTGTGTGTGTGTGTGTGTGTGTGTGAGAGAGTGAGAGAGTGAGAGAGAGAGAGGGTGAGAGAGAGTGAGAGTGAGAGTGAGAGAGTTAGAGAGAGAGTGAGAGTGAGAGAGAGAGCGAGAGAGTGAGAGAGAGAGTGAGAGTGAGAGTGAGAGAGTGAGAGTGAGAGAGAGAGTGAGAGAGTGAGTGAGAGTGAGTGAGAGTGAGAGTGAGAGAGAGTGAGTGGTGAGTGAGAGTGAGTGAGTGAGAGTGAGTGAGTGAGTGAGTGAGTGTGAGTGAGTGAGTGAGTGAGTGAGTGAGTGAGTGAGTGAGTGAGTGAGTGAGTGAGTGAGTGAGTGAGTGAGTGAGTGAGTGAGTGAGTGAGAGTGAGTGAGTGAGTGATTGAGTGAGTGAGTGAGTGTGTGAGTGAGAGGAGAGAGAGAGAGAGAGATGAGAGAGACAAGAGAAAAGGGTGATGGAGTGGAGAGAGAGAGAGAGGGAGAGAGAGAGAGCCAACCTATACCTACTCCGATAAACACATGCATTCAGACCATGACAGCATACGAAGCGTGTCATATTCACCGCCGCTGCCTCCGCTCTCTGCCTGAGCGTTCAATACCTAAGCATGACTGATAGTTTCCTCTCACCGCGTCGTGTGAGGCAGCGAGGGACATTTCAGTATTACACCTACCCTAACACAAATGCAATGGAGTCGCTTCCAGAATGAATTCGTCTATTCTCTTTTTTCCCTTTGCCTTTATTTGTCCGACCTTTTTGTGTTTTCCTTTACACCTTTAGTTGTTTTTTTTCAATTATATATTCATTCTCATTTTCTCATATCCTCCTTTTATCTGCCCTTGTTTCCTGTTGATATGGAAATTTTTCCCCTATCTCCTTTTTTATTTCAAGTTACCACTCTTCCTCCTCCTTCCCCTCCTCTTTTTACTTTTACTTTTTTTTTCCTCTTCCTTTCCCCCTCCCTTTCCCCCCTCTTTTCCCTCCTCCCTTTTTTCTTCCCTTTTTTCCCCCTCCCCCTCTCCTCCCCCTTCCTCCTTCCCCTCCCCTCTTCCCTTCCCCCACCCTTCCCGGGTTTGGCAAAATGAGCCCCCCCCCCCCCGGTTCCCCCACCTAAAGGGGTTTTTTCCCCCCCCCCCCACCCCCTAACATGGTAAATTCCCTTCCCCCTCCTTCCCCCCCCCCCTTTTCTTTCGCTAATTTCCCCCAGGGGGTTTTTCCACCGGGGCCGTTCGAGCCCTTTAGTCGCCCCCCCCTCAGGGCTACCCCAACTATTGAAGGCTTATCCTTTCCTTCCCCTCCGCAAAGGGGAAATGCGCGCGATCACACACACATACACACACGTACACTCACTCTTCCACTCCTTCTTTCTCTTCTTCCCTTCCCTTTCCCTCCCCTTCTCCGTTTTACTCCATTTCTTACCTTCCCTTCCTTCTCTTTTCTCTCTCTGTCATTTCCCATTCAATCCCTCCTGCCTTCACTATTCCCTTCCTCCTTTGCTCCTTCTTCCCCGAGACCATCTCTTTCCTATCTCCCCCTCTTCCCCCCCTATTTCCCTCTTTCCCTTTCCTTCCTTTTTCTTCTCTGATTCATTTTTTATTCCTCTATCCCCCTCTCACCTTCTCTACTCATTCCCTCTCTCGCCTCTTCCCTCCTTCATTCGCTGGCCTTCTATCTCTTATCGGCAGCCTTTTTCTCCCCGGTCGTTGTGGCTTAATCAGGTTTCCCCAAAAAGAAACGAGAGGTGAGAGAAGTGGAATGAGGGGGGGGGGAGAAAGAAAGGGGGGGGGGGGGGGGGAGGGAGGGGGTGAGAGGGAGGGGGGAGGGGGGGAGGAGGGAGGGAGGGAGGGGGGGAGGGAGGGAGGGAGAGAGAGGAGGAGAAGAGGGAGAGAGAGGGGGGGGGGGGGGAGGGGAAGGGATGAAAAGAAGGTTTTGGGAAAACGAAAAGAAAGAGTCCATAGAACGAAGATATTAGAACCAGTAAATCTTAATGGGACGGGAAAAAATGCCGTGGTATTCGTGTACAATATTAGCAAAAGAGGGAAAAGGAAAAGGAGGAGGAGGAGACGGGGAGAAAGGAGGTCGAGGCGAGGGGATTAAGGAGGAGAAGGGGGGGGAGAGGGGGGGAGGGGGAGGGGGAGGGGGGGGAGGAAAGGAAGGGAGGAGGAAGGGAGGAGAGGGAAAGGGGGAGGTGAAGGAAGAGGAGGAGGAGGAGGAGGGAAGGAGGAGGGGGGGGAAGGAGGAGGTGGAGAGGGAAAGGAGGGGGGGGAGGGAAGGAGGAGGGTGGAGGGAGAGGGGGAGGGGAAGGGAGGAACGAGAGGAAGAACAGGGAAAAGGGGGACAGGGGAGGGGGAGGAGGAGGGGGAACAGGAGGAAAGGGGGAGGAAAGGAAAAAAGGAGGGGAACGGGGGAGGAAGGAAGAGGAGGAGGAAAGGGGGAAAGGGGGAGGAGGAGGAGGAGGAGGAAGAAGGAGAAGGAGGAGGAGGATGAGGAAGAAGGAGAAGGAGGGAGGAGGAGGAGGAGGGGGAGGAGAAGGAGGAGAAGAAGGAGAAGGAGAAGAAGAAGAAGGAAAAGAAGAAGAAGAAGAAAAAGAAGAAGGTTGACGTCACGTAGTTAGTGGACAAGCATTTAAGCTCAGAACACGACACCAGCGAAGAAAAACTGCATGAGAGTAAACACGTTTTGCAAGAGCAAAGTAGAAGCCTGACGTCGGTTCCAGAACAGCTTGACACACCGAGAATATTCAACATAACAAAACAAATGGACAAAAAATAATAATCATTCCTTTTTGTCCAAGTATAAATGACCCACAATAAATTATCCTTTACAAAGGGGAAGGTAAGGTAAGGTAAGGTCAGGTAAACAAATAAATAAATAAATTAAAACAAACATTAAAAAGACAAACACAATCAAACACAAAACCGAGATCCTCCCACAGAATCAGTCGACCTGTATGCACCAATCAATAAAAAACAACGGTTAGGAGCTGGGTACAGAAGCCGTTACAGTGCAATATGGTGACTCAGTTACGACAACAGAGGGATGTGCCGACAGCTTAATGAAGCATCCACAGTATAAACAGTCCAATCTCGAACAACGATCCAATTGGTGCGTGATTTATTATGCAGATTGATAAAACTGGCAATTACGTTGCACGTGTCCAAATCCTAACGTAACAAAAGGAAACCCTGCAAAATTAAAACACAAAGAAAAGAAAATTTAAATTTTAAAGTAAATGAATAAATAATAATAATAATAAAATCCCAAAGCCGGGGTTTTTGTGTTGTTGTCGTGTATGCATTTGTGTAAGTGTGTACGTGCTCGCGCGTGCGAATACGAATTCGGATGCAGGGCTGCGGGTGTACGTGTGTCTTTGAGCCTATGCGAGGGCGCACGCAACAGTGCTTTACCATCACGAGGACAGTGGATGTGGCGAAACCCTCCAAACGCCAAGGCCCTTTGACGGGCGGCTCCCTCGCGCTGCAGGTTACCAGCGATTGGCATTACGCTGGCACTCACCCTCGCCCGGGGGACTTACCCCCCTCCGTCGGGATGCCCCATACATATCAGCAGTAAAAAAAAAGAAAAGGGTAATCAGAAAAGGAACAAATGTGAGAAAAATGAGGAAGCGGGGTAGAGAACAGAGGAAAAGAGGAGAAAATCCGCATCAAGTGCTACCACATGCTACTGGGCTGGCAACATCGCATCCCCCATTGCTAGTGCCATCAGCAGAGTGCCCCCAAAAAACCCGAGCCTGGGACCCTGCCCCGGTGGACAAGTAGATAATGACCGACCGCGGCAATCTTCTATTTGGGCGAGAGGTCTATCGCCGCGGCTTCTTCCGGGGCCCTCGTGCCCGCACGAGAGGGAAAGGGTGGGGGGAAAGTTGGCAATGCTAGTGCAGCGCCTTTTTTCGAGTCTTTCTCAAAAAGGGGGTTTGGGGCAAGGGCTTTGTGTAAGCGGAATGATTCAATCCAAATAATAGCCAGGGGCGGAATCTTTTCTGGAGAT
>NC_061820.1:7312903-7320403 GCF_019202785.1 Penaeus chinensis
TGAATCATGTGTAACGTATTGATGTATGTATGTTATATTTGCAATGTTTGTATATGTGGGTTGTATTGTATATACAAAGATATAAATAATTTCTCTCTTCTCTCTCTCTCTCTCTCTCTCTCTCTCTATTCTCTCTCTCTCTCTCTCTCTCTATAAGATATATATATTTATATATATATATATATATATATATAAATTTTATATAAACTTATATTTAACTATATATTTTATATAGATATTTCATCTATCACAATTTGAATATACTGAAGCAAAGCAAATACATATATCACTGCATACAAACGTGAATACCGTTACTGAACACAAGCCCATACTCACATAATATAATTAACATAACAGAAGTAATTACAACAAAAACTATAAGGATCAGAAGAATGGGTAAAGTACATAAAATGCAAATGGAATAATACATACATACATACATACACATACACACATATTTATATATATATATATATATATATATATATAAATCGAATACAGTAAACAAATATAAATAAGTTTAACACATTGCCCCCCCTCCCTCATCCCTCTCTTGAATCTCTCCCCGAATCCTCCATCCATTTCCATCTCCCACTCCTTCTACTTTCTATCCCTCATCCTTTCCCTCCTCTTTCCGTCTCCGTCTCCCCCCCTCCCTCCCTCCCCTTTTCCATCATCTCCCTCCTTCCCTCCCTCCCTCTCGCCCACTCCCTTCCCACCCTCTCATCTTCCTCCTCCTAGCCTCCCTCCCACTCTCTCCTTTCCCGCCCACCCTTTTCCTCCCGCCCACCCATTTCCTCCCTCCCACCCGTCGCCCTCCTCCCTTCCCTCCCTCCCTCCCTCCCCTCCCCTCCCCTCCCCTCCCCCTCCTTCCTCCCTCCCTCCCTCCCCTCCCCTCCCCTCCCTCCCCTCCCTCCTTCCCTCCCTCCTCCCTCCCTCCCCTCCCTCCCCTCCCTCCCTCCCTCCCTCCCCTCCCTCCCTCCCTCCCTCCCTCCCCTCCCCTACCACATACCCCGTTCTCTTTTTACCAACACAAATTCCACCGCATACCAAGCCAGGAGGCAGGCAGTCGGGCTATCAACACTGAGCCTCGACTATCAATCGTTAATGGTTCGTATAAACCCAACGGCGTTCTTCTTCTTCTTCTTCTTCTTCTTCTTCTTCTTCTTCTTCTTCTTCTTCTTCTTCTTCTTCTTCTTCTTCTTCTTCTTCTTCTTCTTCTTCTTCTTCTTCTTCTTCTTCTCTCCTCCTAATCTTTTACCCATTCCTTCCTCTTCTTCATATCACCACCACCCTTCTCCTCCCCTTTTTTCCATTTCCTTTCCCTTTCCCTTTCCCTTTCCCCTTCCCAATGATCTGTTAAGAAGTGGGCGTCATCATCAGTCATATTTTCGACTCGCCACAGCTTTTATTCTTCTATTTCTTTTTTCAAATAAAATCTGGTGTGTCTGTTTTGCATTTATTCAATAAAAAATAAGCAATCACCTAAGACGACAAATATATAACTGAATCAAATGCAAAACAGATCTAAACAAATAAAAAAAATAACACAGCCAATGGTAACCCGATGACCTCATATCATAATCCTTCACGCGACTGATCCTTTAAACAACTTGCGGTACTAGCACTTACGCCCGTTAGTCTGCAAGCCAGTCAGTCAATCCCGTCTGTAAGTCAGCCAATCAGTTTGTCAGTTTGTAAGTGAACCAGTCAGTCAGTCTGACGCCCGCTCAGGTATCCAGTGAGCCACGTATCGCTCGAGGTCAGTAAGTCGCTCTATCAACCAGTTAATCATTCATTAAGTCTCGAGCCAAAGGATTTTAGCGCAGTTGAACGTTAAAGTCGAAAATACAGCATATTGCACCAAGGAGGTTGAGGAGGATAAACACAGTTTTACTGTTGTCGATACTCCTACTACCAATACTATTATTGCTACTACTGTTACTATTACTACTGATGCTACTACTACTCCCAATCCTACTACTAAAATTAAGAAGAAATTATATACTAATAATAAAGATAATAATAACAATACTTACAACTACAGCAATATCAAAAAAAAATATAAACACCAAAATCAACAGTAAGACTAACGCATAAAGAGTGAACAAAAACAAATATAATATAACACCAAAAAACGCGGATGACCTCTGGAATTTACAAACATCAATTTTTATGAGAGAATAAAAAAAAGAGCCAACGAGAGCAGCCACGACGTTCTTGAGGCCCTTCGGTGCATGACGTCAGGCAGGCTAATCATCCCACACTATAGCGCCATGTAACACACGTTATCATGTTATTCGAATTGTCGCTCTTATTCATACCCGCCGTAAGGTCGTTTTTTTAATATTATTTTTTTGTCTTTGATACTAAAAGTGCCACAATCACCGTTATCAAAAGATGATGGTAAAAAGAAGATAAAAATACTAAGAGAGCAAAAAACGTGTCTTAAAGTCATCGAGTCGATAAAGATAAAATCAAGCAGCCGTAGTAGTAACAGAAGTAGCAGTAGAAGCAGTGCTTGAAGCTTTAGCACCAAGAGCACAAGTAGCAATAGTAGCAGTAGCACTAATAGTTGTAATATTAATAACAAAATACTAGTAATAGTGATGATTATGATGACGATGATATGAAATAAAATATGATAGCACATTAATATAGTACCACACTAACAATAACAACATTGATAGCAATATTAATGAATCCTGTTCAATGAAGCTGTAAAAATAACGAATTATAATAACGATAACATCACTACAAAAAGACACCATAAAAATTCACCACAAAAATCACACACGAGCAATCTCGCCGACCACTTTCACAATCCCGTCAACGACTTCAATTCGCTTATCCACCCCCTCCCCCTCCCCATCCCCTCCACCCCCCCCCCATCGTCCACCTTACCTCCTATCCACCTCCTCCTCCCCTTCCCATCCACATCCACAGCTACCCTCCCCCATTACCCACCTTCATCCTCCCCTCCCCATCCTCATCCTCCGTCACCCTCCCCTTCCCCTCCTCAACATCTCTCCCTCTCTTCTCTCCTTCCCCTCTCTCGCTCTCCCACCACTTTGCCCCCTATTTCCCCCCTCTAGCCACTCAATTACCCTGCCCCATTCCCCACCCTCTCCCCCAACTCTTCCCCGACAGACATACGGAGTGCCGACCGACCGACCAACCGACCGACAGACCGACAGACCAACCGCTCGACCGACCAGCCATCACACCCGAACCACCGCCGCCACCGCCGCCGATTACCGCGAAAGCATGCAAATGACGTTAAGTTACATGAACCAGCGCGAATGGAGATCGAGGTAATAGTGTTTAACCCGCGCCCGGACACTCGCTGGCACGCGGGCGGGACGGGACGGGAGGTGGGGAAGGGGAAGGGGAAGGGGAAGGGGAAGGGGAAGGGGAAGGGGAAGGGGAAGAGGGCGGGGGAGGGGGAGAGGGGCGTTGCAGAGCCAGACTGCCCGCCCATCCCGCAGGTCCGCCCACCCGCCCGCCAGGCCAAGCGCCCGCTCAAAGGGATTAATTCTCGACTCCTCTCTCTGATTAGGTAGGAAAGCTCGCATCGACTCTTCCTCCTCCTTCGTCTTATTCTTCTCTCTCTTTTGGCTTCTCGTCATCTCCTCCTTCCTCTTTCTAATAGCAATACCACAGCTACCTCCTCTTCCTCTCTTCCTCTTATTTTCCTTTTTCTTTTCCCTCATATTCCTCCTCCTCCACCTCCACTCCACAAGCACATCCCCCACCACCCCCTACTCCTCGCCTCCTCCCACAACCCCTAACACCCCACCCCACCCTCCTCCTACACCCCCCCCCCCACTCACACTACCCGCCCCCTCCCCCTCTTCACGATATCGGCAACCATCCAAACGGGATTTCACTCTGACTCGAATCTTAAACTGATTATACTGAGGGAGGGAATCTGGCATTACACTGGCGCACGCTCAGCACCGCCAATTTGCTGCGATACTTCCGTGCAAAGACGATAGAGAAATGGGTGAAAAAAGAAAGAAAAAAAAAAAAAGGGAAAAAGAAAAGAAAAAGAAATGTGAGAAGCTAGGTAGGGTAAAGGGAGGGAGCAGTGCGAAGGGGAGGGGGTAAGAGGGAAAAGGGAGGGGATTATTCCATGTATCGCAAGAGATGAAACCTTGAGGAACCCGTTTTGAATGACGTCACGTTTCATGATCTTGCCCGATGGCGAGAAATGTCGTGACGTCATCTTATCCGCTTTTGCTATTGGCTAACCCACCTCGACCGACGTTTGAAGTTAAGCCATCTTAAATTACGCCGTGTTGCTTCAGGGGCGTTATACCTGTCTCTTAATTCGAAAAAAAAGTTGCGGGAAAGTACAATAATACTAGCAAATTTCACACCTATCCACCGATGACGTCACGATTCAACACTCCCTCCTTCTCCTGCGTTGCTTCACTTTATGACGTCACTCGACCGACGCTTCCTACTGGCCATATGATGTAGAAGAGAGCTAGAAGAGTAGGGAGGAAGGAGAGAGAGAGGGAGAGGGAGAGGGAGAGGGAGAGGGAGAGGGGGAGGGAAAAAGAGAAGGGGAAGAAGTGGGAAGGGAGAGGGGGAAGGAGTGGGAAGGGAGAGGGAGAAGGAGTGGGAAGGGAGAAGGGGAAGGGAGTGGGGAGAGAGAAAGGGAGAAAGTGGGGAAAGAGAAGGGAGACGGATTGGAGAGAGTGAGGGGAGAGAAGAGTGATGCGAGAAGAGAAAGAAGAAAGAATGAGAGAGAGATAAAAGACCAAGAGAAGAGAGAGAGTCGAAAGACACAAGAATGGAGAGAAAAAAAAAGAGAGAGAAGAGATAAAGTAAAGATACAGAATTCAGGAAGTGAGACAGAACCAAGGAAAAAATGAGGAAACAAAAATTAGGATGCTAATAACCAAAAAGGCAAAGAAAAACGGAAGAAAAAACAAAAAAGGAAAGATACACAGAGAGGAGAAACACTGCTTGATGACGTCGGTTCTAAACGGGTTGGATGGATGAGCGCGTCAGCTTTTAGCATCTGTTAATTGTGTTAAATTAGCGCAGGATGAGGTGCAAGGGCGATGGGAATGGGAGGGGGGGAGGGGGGAGGGGGGAAGAGGAGGAGAGGGAGAGGTGGAGAGGGGGGGGAGGAGGGGGAGAGGGAAATTGAGGATGAAAAGGAAGGGGAGAGGGGGAGAGGGAAAGGGAGGGGGAGAGGGAGAGGGATAGATGGAGAGGGGGATAGGGGAGAGGGAGAAGAATTGGGAGAGTGGGAAAAGGAAAAGGAAGAGAGACAGGAAGAGGGAATTTTGAGACTGAAAGTGCGAGAAAGATAACGAACGACAGAATAAGAAGAAGAAAAAAAAAAAGATATTGTAAATTCGGAGAACAGAAGATACAGGAAAAGTGAACAAGCCAAAAAGTAGGAAAAAATATACAGGCGACTGATCCAACCTCCATTTCTTTTATCCTCCCTCCCTCCTCCCCCTCCCCCCCTTCCCAAACCCACCCACCCCTCCCTCCCTCCCTCTCTCACACACTCAACATCTCACTCTCTACGTCTGGGGAAAACATCCTTCATGATCGACAGAGGGATCGTGTCTCCGGTCCCGAAATGACACGTTGATATTAATGAGCATCTCCAAGACGGCGGCTGAAGGAAAGGGAGAGGAGGGAGAGGGGAAGGAGGGAGAAGAGGGAGAGGGGAAGGAGGGAGAGGGGAAGGAGGGAGAGGGGAAGGAGGGAGAGGGGAAGGAAGGAGAGGAGGGAGAGGGGAAGGAAGGAGAGGAGGGAGAGGGGAAGGAAGGAGGAAGGGAAGAAGGGAGGAGGGAGAGGGAAAGGGAGAGGGAGAGGGAGAGGAGGCGGGCGAAGCAAGGTGGAGGGAAAGGAGGCGGGCGAGGCGAGGGGGAGGGAGAGGAGGGAGAATGAGTGGGAGAGGGAGAGGGAGAGGGAGAGGGACAGGATGGGGATAGGGAGGGGGAGGGCGAGGCGTGAGATAGGAATGGCAAAGAAAACACGCAGGGGAGAGGGTGGGAGTGGAAGAGAGGGGAAGGGAGGGATCTTGAGAGTGGAAAGGGGGGAGGGACGGAGGGAGCGTTGGGGGAAAGAGGGAAGGAGGGAGGGGGGAAGAGAATACTATGGAAATAGCGAGAGGATGATAGAAAGAACGGGAAAATTAAAGAGAACGAGAAAGAAAGAAAGAGGGGAGGGGGCGAAAATCAAAAAAAGCCAAAGCAAAGGAAAACAGAATGCCTTCGCACCAGGATTCAAACTTGAGGAGTGAAGTAGGTGGCAAAGCGAGGCGATTATCTCTTGTCTTCTCTTCTCTTCTCTTCTCTTCTCCTTACTCTCTCTTTCACGTATCCTTCTTCCTAACATCCTGCTCTCTCTTCTTCCACCCTTATCTTCCCTTCCTTCCTATCTCTCTCCCTTCTTGCATCCTTATCGTTTCTAACTTCTCAACTTCCCTCTCCCCCATATCCTCCTCCTTATCTCCTCTTTCCTCTTATCCTTCGCTCACTTCCCCTTCGGCACTTAACAGCCTCCGCCCACGCGAACACCGGCATTATTCAAACTCCATCTCGGGCCCGCGGTGCAAAAACAGCCTTTGCGCCCGTGCTGCTTGGCCGTCCCGCGTGTGACGCATCATCGTCTCCTTTCTCTCTCTTTCTGTTTCTTTCGCTCTCAAGAACACGCACGCACACATATACAAACACAGACTCACGCAGATAAACAAACACACACACCACGGAATTCTTCACTAGCTACACCTTCGCCGAAACCACGCTTTAAACAAAGATCCGAAAAAAAAGAAAATCATCCAATCCATCGATGTAAAACACGCTAAACGCAAAATAAAAAAAGAATTTTTTTTTTTAAAGCTGTTTAACCCACGTGACACATGGCCTATCACAGCTCGCTCGCTCGCTCTCACTCACTCGCACTCACGGCCTCGCTATCTCATTCGATACCGAAGCCCCATCACAACCACGCGTTCATGATTCGCTCCTCTGAACGCCCGATCATTTTTCCCGCCTTGGTGAGGACTGCGAGGGAGGGGGAGCGGGGGAAGAGGAGAAAGAAAGCGGAGAAGGGGAAAGGGGGAAGGGAGAGAAGGAGAGGGTAATGGGGAAGGGGAAGGGGAGAAAGGTGGATGGGGAGAGGAGCAGGATGATGAGGGAGGGAAGGGAAGAAGGATGATGTGGAAGGCAAGGGAGTGGCAGAGAATGAAGAGGAGGGAAGTACAGGATGGGGGACGAAGGACGCCACGAGGGAGGGAGAGAAAGGAGGTAGGTGGCAATGAAAGAACAAAGGGAGAGAGGTAGAGGAGAAGGGGGGGGGGGGAAGGAAAGGGAGAGACGCGAGGTAATGGAGAGGAGAGGGATGAGGGGAGGAGGGATGTTGACACGAGGGGAAAAATAATCGATAAGTTGATGTCGCAAATGTACGCCACGCGACGAGAGAACAAAGTGATTCGCTGTCTGCATGTTTGCTTAGCTGTTATTT
>NC_061820.1:7325403-7330403 GCF_019202785.1 Penaeus chinensis
TCTCCCTCCTCTCCCTTTCCCCTACTTCTCTCCCTCCCCCTCCCTTTCTCCTACTTCTCTCCCTCCCCCTCCCTTTCCCCTACTTCTCTCCCTCCCCCTCCCTTTCCCCTACTTCTCTCCCTCCCCCTCCCTTTCCCCTACTTCTCTCCCTCCCTCTCCCTTTCCCCTACTTCTCTCCCTCCCCCTCCCTTTCTCCTACTTCTCTCCCTCCCCCTCCCTTTCTCCTACTTCTCTCCCTCCCTCTCCCTTTCTCCTACTTCTCTCCCTCCCTCTCCCTTTCCCCTACTTCTCTCCCTCCCCCTCCCTTTCCCCTACTTCTCTCCCTCCCCCTCCCTTTCCCCTACTTCTCTCCTACCCCCCCCCTCCCCCTCCCTTTCCCCTACTTCTCTCCCTCCCCCTCCCTTTCCCCTACTTCTCTCCTACCCCCTCCCTTTCCCCTACTTCTCTCCTACCCCCTCCCTTTCCGCTACTTCCCCCTCTCCCCCTCCCTCCCTCCTTTCCTTCCTTCCTCCACAATGACTCCTCTTTTCCCATCCTTCCGAGCCTGGCCACGCCCTGACTCAGCCCTCGCGGCGAGGCGAGGGGGATGCCGCAAGTCACCAAGATCCGTGAACCGCTCCTTCGCTCCTCGTGTTTTCCCGCAAGTCAAGTCACTCAAGTCTCGGTTCAGTCGGAAGTCCCAACTTAACCTCCTCTTCATCGCTGACTAAGTTGACGAATTTCCCGTTCCTCGCCCTTCGCTTCATTAACCCTCAATGAGAAATGAATCATTGTCCTTAAGTTACCCTTACTTCCTTTCACATCACCGAGATTCATAAGCCTCGCCTTGCTTCAATCTAGCCATGAAAGTTACCCTCATCCTCACCTCACCCTGACTTCATTCCCCTCGCCACCCTTACCTCAGTCTCCCAACCCAAGCCAAGCCAACTCAACCCATCTCGACTTCCGTTTTTTTTTTCACAATAACTCGTGTAAGATAAAAAGAAAGAAAGAAAGAGGGGGGAAAGTTAACAAAAAAAAAAGCTGCCAAGGCAAGACAATAAAAGAAATAAAAAGAGAAAGCAGGAAGAGATAAACAGAAAAAGAATAAAAGAAGAAACCTCCGTCACAAGGCAGCGTTACGTCCCCTCATTACGCGCCGTGACGTCACAGGGGCCGGCCGCGTCCAGCACCACGCCACAAAGCGGACGCTTCAAGTCGCTCTGGAGAATAGGTGGACGGATGAGGGGCTGAAGGACAGGAGAAGGAAGAAGTGAAGGGGGAAGGGGGAAGGGGGAAGTGGGAAGGGGGAAGGGGGAAGGAGGAAGGAAGAAGGAAGAAGGATGGGAAGAAGGAAGAAGGATGGGAAGAAGGAAGAAGGATGGGAAGAAGGAGGAAGGGGGGAAGGGGGAAGGGACAGGAGGGAAGGAGGGAGGAAGGAAGAGGGGAGGGAGGAAGGAAGAGGAGAGGGGAAAGGAAGGGACGGGTATGGAAAGGGAGAGATAAGAAAGAACGAGTCGGAATAGGAGGAGAGAGAGGAGGAGAAAGGTAAAAAGGAAGGTGAAAGCTCAACGTGGCACTCACCAATCCCCACTGTGCTACGCTTCGCTTTAATGCTTCCCTCTTCGTCCTCCTCCTCTCCCTCTATCTTCTACTCTTCATTTTGCAATGACAAACACTGACACCCGATGACAATACTGACAAAACCAACCAAAATTACGACATGATTAAAAAAAAATAAAAAAATAAAGATAAGACACTAAGCAAAACAACAAAACAAACAAGTGATTATCTGCTTAACACCTCATCCAACGCAAACAACTTGCGAGAAAACAAAGCCAATTCCCAGAGACGACATATTCCTCCTCTTACGTCACGAATCAACAATCAACCTCGTCCGTATCCCTACCTTCTCCCCTACTCCCACCCCCACCCCTACCCCTACCCCTACCCCTGCCCATCGTTATCCACCTCCCGCTCCTTATCAGAAATCCTGTCCTCTTGTCCTTCGTCCTTCTCCCTTCTCCTCCTTCTCCTCTCCTTCTACCTCTCCCTTCGCTTCCGCCCCCCCCCCCTCTTCCTCATACCCTCTTTCTCTTTTCCTCCTTCTCCATATCGGATCCCCCCCCCCCCCAAATCCATCCCTTTATTCCTCCTCTCCTTTCTTCTTCCTTCTCCCTCCCTCTCTTCCTATCTCCTTCCTTCCTTCTCCCTCCCTCTCTTCCTATCTCCTTCCTTCCTTCTACCTCCCTCTCTTCCTATCTCCCCCCCTCCCTCTCTCCCTATCTCCTTTCCTCCCCCCCCCCTCCCTTTCCCTCCAATTCCCCCTCTTCCTTCCCGTTCTCAGGTCACGTTCCCGGGTCACGTTCGTTCGGAGACGCTGGGCTGAGCTGGCCGCCCAACGCTTGAGCGCCGGCGGAGGCAACGAGGGCGCGGTGCCAGCTTCCGCTCAACCTTGCTTGGGTGGGCGATGGGGGAGAGGAGGGAGAAGAGGAGAGGAGAGAGAAGGGGAGAGGAGGGAGAAGGGGAGAGGAGAGAGAAGGGGAGAGGAGGGAGAAGGGGAGAGGAGGGAGAAGGGGAGAGGAGAGAGAAGGGGAGAGGAGGGAGAAGGGGAGAGGAGGGAGAAGGGGAGAGGAGGGAGAAGGGGAGAGGAGGGAGAAGGGGAGAGGAGGGAGAAGGGAAGGGGAGAGGAGGGAGAAGGGGAGAGGAGGGAGAAGGGGAAGGGAGGGAGAAGGGAGAGGAGGGGAAGAAAGGGAGAGGAGGGATCAGGGGAGAGGAGGGAGAAGGGGAGAGGAGGGAAAAGGGGAGAGGAGGGAGAAGGGGAGAGGAGGGAGAAGGGGAGAGGAGGGAGAAGGGGAGAGGAGGGAGAAGGGGAGAGGAGGGAAAAGGGAGGGAGAAAGGGAAACGAGGGAGGAGAGGAGAAGATAGAGAGGAAGGAGGGAAAAGGAGAGAGAAGAGGGTGGAGAGGAGGAGAGAAGACCAGGGGGGGGAGGAGAAAGGAAAGGGGAAGGGAAATGAGGAATAAAATGGAGAAAAAAGGATGAGGAGAGGGGGAGAAGAAAGGGCAGAGGGAAAGATAAATGCAATTTAAGTCTATCCAACACCCCCATTTGCACCTCCATATTAGCCTATACAATAGACAACACCAAATGGACTTGTTACTTCCCTTTGTCAAGTAATGTAAAATCTCCCAAAAGAGCAACGCAACCCTGAGTTCCGTCTATAAATGAATGATAGTCGTAATAAAAGACTATTGACACCCTTTGCCCTTTTCAGACCATCAACACTGGAGACTGGGAATAACATCAACAAAAGCACGAGCATAAACAAATACGTGCAAGGGAAATGTAAGTAAATGTAAACACACGTATAATTACACTTGAAAATACACACACAAATACATGCACGCACTCAGGCGTATTCACACACATACGCTAAAAGCGAAATTATTAGCAGACACAGACAGTATATCTGCAAGCAAACACGCACGCGATGCTGACACTTTCATGCCTGGCGCCGCTGACCCACCGGAAGTCTGCTTTCCCTCATTCTCCGTTCTCTCTTCTTCTCTCCTGACCAATGCTCCCTTTAACCCCACTTTATTGCCTCCATCTCTCGGACTCTCCCGTCCTTGCCCTATCCCCCCGCCCCCCTCCCCGTCACTCTCCTCCCCATCATCTTCCCCACATTACCCTCTCCTCAACCCACAAATCTTTTACGCCATTTCCCACTCGCCTTCTCCTCCTTGTCCTCCCTTCCCCTCCCCCAGTCCCCCTCCCTCCCCATCCCACCCCTCCATCCATCTATCTATTGCCCTTCCCATTTGCCGCCCATTCCCTCCCCGCCTGCCACCTCCCCCCTCCCTCCCCCTCGCCCCTCCACTCCCTCCCCGCCAACACTAAGCCCCAGTAATCAGCTGGCGTCGCGAAGGAGCATCAGAGAGATCCACTCAGCCACTCATAACAAGCTCCTTCCCTCCTGCGCAACCCGGGGAGAGGCTCGACCTTCGGTGGCGGGGGGAGAGCGGCGAGATTGGCGCGGCCCCACGCGACAAAGCGGAGGGCGGAGGGCACATGGCGCGACTCGTCCTCTTCCTCCAATTCTTCTTTATCGCGGTCTTCCTCTCTCATCTCTTCCTAGCCATCTAAAGGTTTTGCATATTTCTGTTAACATATTTACTGTAACTAGGCTTTTGGAGTGCATTATATTTATATTTATATTTATATTTATACACACACACACACACACACACACACACACACACACACACACACACACACACACACACACACACACACACACACACACACACATAAGAGGGGGCTTCAGAATGTGGGAAAAGGACAGTATGAAAAAATGGTTTCAGTTATGATGTTTATTTTTTAACATATGCTCCATTAAAGTCAATACACTTCTGCAAACGATGATACCAGCCTTTTAAGTCCGTCTGAGTAAAACTGAGGCTCATATTATCTGAACCATGTCGGAGTAGCTCTTTATACACCTTCAACCGATGGAAAATTGGTACCTTTCATTTTTTTTTTTAAGTTTGGAAACAAAAAAGTCGGATGGGGCTAAATCGGGGCTGTAAGGTGGTTGTCGGACGATTTCCCATCGAAATTCGCGTAGCTCTTGTTTACCGAACGCCGTGAGCGGTTGCATTGTTGAGGTGGAAGGGCGTTATTCTGAATTTCTTTTTAGACACTTTTCTCAAAACGCATTCATAATAAGCAGATGTAATTGTTCTATTGCTCTCGAGGAAGTCAACCAGCAAAATTCCAGAAGACAGTGGCCATGACCTTTCCTCCTGAATGCTCAGATTTTGCTTTGACTGACTGGTCCACTTCCACCCCTGGGCAGCCACTGCTTTGATTGAATTTTGTCCTCGGAATCTTGCTGGTAGAGCCACGTTTCACCCCCTGTCACAATTCTAGGCAGAAAAGCTTCAGAGTCCTCATCCCACTTGTTCGAAATTTCCACTAAAAGATCTACTCTCGTTTGCTGCTGATCTGGGCGCAACA
>NC_061820.1:7335403-7337903 GCF_019202785.1 Penaeus chinensis
CGTGCATGTTGTTTCCGCGCGTCCAATCAAGTAACCCATGCCAGCGGGTCTTCCATCTTTCGAGACGCCAAACGATCTTTATTCCGAAAACTCACGAGCCAGCTAACCAGTACTGATGCGGAGAAACAACAAATCTGATCGATGTAAAGGCGGTATCGATTTCTACAACGGCAGTGAAGAAATTTTAAGATTAAAATAATCCTGTAATTCATATCGAATTCATTTCTTCGTATCTTTTGTATCTTGTACTTTAAAAATAGATCGCGATTATGTCGGTAATGCCTTCCGTGATTATATGTCCACATTTCTATTTTATTTGCACTCGTGTGTATTTCTGCGCCTCGCACGCTTTCGCCGGGGAAAACACACACACCTGAAATAAAGACGAGAATTTTATACAGCTCCTAACATACTTTTTTGGGGGTAGCCAATACGAATCGTCTGTAGGCATGCATATTACTACATTTATATAAGTTATATTATATAGATATTATTTGTTATATATTGTATTAGTACTCACAACACTGAAATCTTCCAGGAGCTCTCTGTAGTATCGCAATGTTATCCGTGGGGTGGCCGGGCGGATTTGGTGAGGAGGATGGCCCGAGAGCGAAAGAGACGAAGAGCAGACGCCGTCCTCGAAACTGCAGCGACGACGAGACGAAGCCAGCGCCGCCGCCCATAGCAAGACCCTACACGCCGCTCCTCAGACAGCCGCCGCCAGCCAGCACTCCGCCCCGCCACCTCCTCTCCCCTCCCCCTCACCCCTCCCCCCCCCCCTCCCTCCCTCCCTCCCCCTCCTCACCCCTCCCCCTCCCCTCCTCCTCCTCCCCTCTCCCTCCTCCTCCTCTCCTCCTCCTCTCTCCCCTCCCCCCCCCCTCCCCCTCCCTCCCCTCCCCCCTCCTCCTCCTCCTCCTCTCCTCCTCCTCCTCCTCCTCCCTCCCCCCTCCCCCTCCCCACTCCCCCTCCCCTTCCCCCTTCTCCTTCTCCTTCTCCTTCTCCTTCTCCTTCTCCTTCTCCTCCTCCTCCTCCTCCATACCCTCTACCCTAACCCCTCCATACTTCATCCTGCTTCACCCTCTCCTCCCCACATTCCCTTACAAAAAACAGTATCTTTGAGAGTATCTTTTGAGAAATTCCGACTCAAAAAGACAATTTGCCGGTGTTCCTTTTCCCTGCAGGCAGTCGGGGCCGTGAGTAAGGAATGACAAAGGGAGGTAGTACTGGGTGAGGGGGTGAGGGGGTGAGGGAGTGAGGGAGGGAGAGAGGGAGGGAGAGAGGGAGGGAGTGAGGGAGGGAGGGATAGGGAAAGTAAGGAGGTAGCTGGAGGGTGTGGGAGAGGTAGACAGGAGGAGGACAATGGAGATGGGAAGGAAGGGCGAGTGTTAAGGAAAGAGGGAACGGGAAGGAGTAAATTAGAAAATGAGGGAAAGAGGGAAAGAGGGAAAGAGGGAGGGAGAGGGAGGGAGATGAGAGAAGAAAGAAGAGAGGAAGAGGGAAAGAAGGAAGAAAGAGGGAGAGAAAAGAGAAAGATGGAGTGAAGAGAGAAATAAGGAGAGGAGAGAGAAAATGGGAAAAGAGAAGAGAAGATAGAAAGTGGGAGGAGAGGGAGAGGGAGAAGGAAATAGAGAGGGGGAGGACGAGGAAAAGAACATGGGAAAGAGAAGGAAGAACGACAGAAAGAGAAAGAAAGAGTAGAAAAGAGAAAAGAGAAAGATAGAAACAACCAAAAAAATATAGAAAGGAGAGAGAAATAGTAACACGGACAAAATGTCTACAAGAAGCGCACGTTAAACAGAGCACACCTTTATTGTGTTCGCGTTTTGTGGCCTAGAATAAAAGGCCATGAAAACAGTTGCATTGATCACCTTCCTCCAACCCTATCCACCTCCACCTGAAGCTCCACCTTCATCTCCATCTCCTCCATCTCCACCATCTCCACCTTCACCTCCACCATCTCCACCGAGCGCCGTCGGACCTAAACCGGAGCAGGAACGGCGACACAGCGGGTGAGTGACACTCGTATGCCGTATCAAGAGACCCTCCCTCCCCTCAGTCCTTCCCCTCTCCACCTCTCCCCTCTCTCTCTCTCCTTCCCCTACCACTATCCCTCTTCTCTCCACCTCTCTCGCCTCACCTGCTCTCACCTTTAGGTTGAAGCGCACCTGTCGGGGGACCATTAAATGATCTCGTATCTTCCGTCTTTATCTTCAATTTTCTTACGCTCTTCTACCCCCCACTCATCCCCAGCAACCTCTTACTTCCCCCACTTCTCCCTCCTATTTCATCTCTCATCCCAACACCTTCCTTTCCCCACCCATCTGGAACTCCCCTCCATCCCTAACCTTCCCTTTCCTCGTCAACCCATCCCTAACCTTCCTTTTCTTCCCCCACCCATCCCCAACCCTCCCTTTCCTCCCCTACCCGTCGTCTATTCCCCTCTCTTCCCAATTCATCCCCAACCCCTCCCCGACCCAACCCATTTCCAACCCCTCCTTAT
>NC_061820.1:7341511-7344011 GCF_019202785.1 Penaeus chinensis
TCAGCAGTTCTTTTTCTTTTAATAAATAATTAGTTTCCATTCTGTTGTCTGTCTGTCTGTTGTCTGTCGTCTGTTGCCTGTCTGTCTGTCTGTCTGTCTGTCTGTCTGTCTGTCTGTCTTCTGTCTTTTCTCCTGAATTCAACGAGTTTTAACAAGACAATATTCACCCTTCTTTTTAAGGGGAGGCTCTTTGTGTGTTCTACCAACAGTTGCCAGATCCCTTCACCCCTTCACCCCATTTACCCCCCTCCCCCCACCTGTCAGATACGACCAGGTATTACGTCACACATCCAAACAAATACAAACAACATCGGAATCTCGGGAGGGACCAAAAGCAGGTCCGCGAATGACGGAGGACCCGAGCGGGTGACATCACACCGGTGACGTCAGACCTCCAAAATAGCCACCGAATTCGGGCAACGCTCCTCTTGCCCTCCCACGCCGCGCCTTGGCAGTATTTGGCAAGGATTATATTTTTCTTTCTCTTTGCATTTGCAATCTCCTTGAGAACCAGAGGTGGCCGATGCGACGGTAAAGTAAGGCTTTCCCTGTTTCGGAAACTTTGTATCTTTGCCTGTCAATGTCAAACAGGTAAGTCATGTCAAGTCAAGTCAAGTCAAGTCAAGTCACTCTCTCTCTCTCTCTCTCTCTCTCTCTCTCTCTCTCTCTCTCTCTCTCTCTCTCTCTCTCTCTCTCTCTCTCTCTCTCTCTCTCTCTCTCTCTTCCTCCCTCCCTCCCTCCCTTTGTTTCTACCCTTCTTGCTGTCCCTGCTCCCTGTTTATTCGTCGTCCGTCTTTCTCCTTTTAGTTTGTCATGATCTACACACCCCTATTCCGTTGTCCTTCTGTCTCTGCCATCTAACCACACAAAAATGCGAAGCTCTGCAAATGCTTTATCTTTCCGTCCATCTGAAGAGGAAGAGGAAGGGGGAGAGGAAGGGGCAAGGGGAAACAGGAAAGGGGGAGGGTAGCAGGAAGAGAGGAAAGGGAGAGGGAAAGGTAAGGGGGTAGCAGGAAGGGAAAATGAGTACGGGAAAGGGAAAGGGAAAGGGAAAGGGAAAGGGGAAGAGGGAAAGGGTATACCCCTCCCTCCCTCCCTCCCTCCCTCCCTCCCTCTTCCTCCCCTCCAAAGGCAAGCGTGTCCAACGAGCGAAGGCGACCCAATATTCCTCGGGCTGCATGACCGGAGTGCGCCTGCCACCCGACCCTACATCTCGCATGACCCTTCCATAAGTTCTTCCACCGGAGTCCCGTCGCGTATGTAAATATATATGTGTGTACTGAATACATGTATACATTTATTCATATAGGTATGTATTTATGCATATGCATGTCATAATTGTCATAAGAGCGTGCGAGTGTATGTGTGTACGTGTGTTTAAGTGTACATGTGTACGTTTGTACACGTTAACATTTGTACACGTGCATGTGTGTGCGCGCGCGTGGGTGTGTGAGTACATGTATAAAAAATAATAGATATTTGTTTCTACCATCGTATTAAGTAATAATCTTGATTTTATAAACATATAATAAATAAATAAATAAATAAATATATTCTACATATCTATATACATATATACAGAATTTACATATATAGAGGCCTATTCATTTATGTAAATACGCACGCAATTCTATCTACCTGACATATCCAGTTAACAAAACTCATGGGCGCTTTTCTCCATTCTACATTAAATTCCTTTTATTTCATGTTCCCCATTTTAGTGCGCCATAAACTTCCATACCCAAGCGATGTATGCAAAAAATACCCCCACCTTTATGTATCAATAAAGATCAATCAAACCACAAAATATTTTAAATGCGTGAAAGCTTGTTATTGTTTATTCACTTATGCGGGCGTGCGGGCGGGTGGGCGTGCGGGCGGGCAAGCGTTGGCAAGTGTTTCTCTTTCTGATTTGAATGTGCATGTGAATGTACGTAAGTGTAAATGGGAGCGAATGTGCAAACCCTGTACACGTGACTGATTTAACGGTAAACAAGAGACCGTTATTGGCAAGACGGACATGTAACAGTACCAGGACAAAGATATCATAGCCTATCCACTTTATTGCTAAACGCGTCGCTCTAAAGCAGTTGCAAATCTACAACACCGAATAGGAAAATTAATTAATCCGCCGTGACTGACAAACATTTAAGAAGTTGGGTATAATAAGAAATAGAAAATTAAATAATCCAACGCATACATTCTTTTAAATATGATCAACACGCAAATTAAAAAAAAAAAAAAAAAAAAAAAAAACGAATTTAAAAAATCAACAACGACTGCAAAACGCACACGCACACATACAAGCATAAATGCATACATGAATAAATACATACATATTAACCACGACACGCGCGCTTTCCTTCATCTCTCGCATCGGTAATTCACAGCCACGTTGCAAACCACTTTTTGAGACACGGACATAAACAACAACGGCGTCTACCGCTCTAACGTTGTCACTGTCGCTCGAAGTCAACGTCACACGGCACTACTACGAACG
>NC_061820.1:7351511-7354011 GCF_019202785.1 Penaeus chinensis
TGCTACTCTTACTCTTACTCCTACTCCTACTCCTACTCCTACTCCTACTCCTCCTTACTCCCGGGGGCACAAATAAACAGAATAAAATGCGCCTCAAACGTCACGGCCTTTGTTGCCGCTACTTCATGATCGAACACGGGAAGAGGAGGAGGGCAAGAAGGGGAAAGAGGAGGAAGTGAAGGAGGGGGAGGGGGAGGAGGGGAAGGATGAAGAGGGAAGGATGAAGAGGGAAGGAGGAGGAGGAAGGGCAGGAGGTGGAGGAGGGGGAGAAAGAGCAGGAAGAGGAAGAGAAAGAGTAGGAAGAGGAAGAGAAAGAACAGGAAGAGGAGGAGAAGCGGGAAGAGGAGGAGAATCAGGAAGAGGAGGGGGAGATGCAGGAGGAAGAAAAATATAGGAAGAACGGAGGAGGAGGAAGGGCGAGTAGAAAGGTATGATGAGGAAAGGAAATGTGAAGGGGAAAGGTGGGAAATGAGGTATAAAGGCAAGAAGAGGGCAGAGAAGGAACATAACTGGGAGATGAAAAGGAGATGAATAAAGGAATAAATGAAAGCAGATGGAGGCAAAATAGAAAAGTAACACAGACGAAAACAGGTATAAAGCATAAATAGGAGAACGAGTAGGAATATGCCAGATGGATAGACCAATAGATACAGATAGTGGCAGAGATGGATAGAGGGGATGGATAAACATGCTTACAAATAGCTAGCTAGATAGAGAAAGACGGGGGGGGGGGGGTAAAGCAGGCAGACGCGTATGTGTTGCAATATTTTCGTGCATTGCTCTTCATGATGATACAATGGCGAGAGGGGGGAGGGGAGGGAGGGGAGGGAAGAGATGGGAGGGGAGGAGGAGAGAGGCGAGAGGAATAGAGGAAAGGCTCCTCATGGCAGAGGTCGCGGAGGTGAAGAGTCTAAATACTTGAGACGTCCAAAGATACACAAATATGTGCACATATCTTTCTCTTCCTCCCTCTCCGTCTTTCTGTCTCCTATCTTCCTCTTTTGTAATCTTTAACTCTCTTTTCTACTTGACCCTCCCTCTCTCGTCTTCTCATTGCACTGTCTTCCCACCCTCTTCGTCTTCCTTCTCCCTTCCTCCTCCCTGCCTACTTCCTTCCCTTCTTGCTTCCTCCTCTCTCTCTCTCTCCTTCCTTCCTCCCTTCCCCTCCCCTCCACTGCCCCCCCCTCCCCTCCCCTCCCCTCCCCTCCCCTCCCCTCCCCTCCCCTCCCCTCCCTCCCTCTCCCTCCGTTGTTTACTCTGCCGCAACGACCTTGAAGGCGACGAATCCCTCTTTATCTCCAAAGAGTTCGACGAAGGAGCGACATGGACGAAGGGAGGGAGGAGGTTGCGGCGGGGCACGGGGACACGGGGGACAGAGGCATAAGGGCGACGGCATCATTACGGCTAATGGAAATCCCACCTCTACCGTTCCTTCTCTTGTTTGTTTTCATGTGAATGGACGGAAAGGAGGAAAGAATCGCAAACTTGTTTTCAAGTCTCGCACTCCTTGGCATGACGGGAAGGGGGACAGGGAATAGGGGAAGGAGTGGGGACAGGGAAGAGGGGAAGGGATGAGGGGTCAGGGAAAATGGGAAGGGGATGGGGGGTCAGGGAAAAAGGGAAGGGGGGTCAGGGAAAAAGGGAAGGGGGGTCAGGGAAGAGGGGAAGGGGGAGAGACGGAGAAGGAAAGGGGAAAGGGAAGGAAGATCAAGGGGGAGAATGGGATGGGGAAGCAGGGGCAGAAGGGGAAGGGAGTAGACGGGGAGAGGGAGCATTGTAGCATGTTAGAAGGTTGTAAAGGGGTTGTGAAGAAAAGAGGGAAAACGGGAGGGAGAAAGAGGAAGAGAATTATAGTAGAAATGGCTAAAGGAAGGAATAAGGGAGAAAATACAGCATGAAGGAAGGGACGTGGATGGTGTACGAGGAATACAATAAAAGGAAGAAATAAACATAGGAGGGACGAACGGAGAGGAAGGAGGCACCGAGGAAGTTTAGGGCAAGAAAGAAAGAAAAAAAATGTAATCTGTAGGAAGAGCAACTGGAGGATTGGAGACAATGGAGGAAGAAAAGAGATAGGGAGCAAGGAAGGAAAGCAAAGTTAGGAAAAGGAAAAGGATGGAGAGAAGAAAAAAAGAGAACAGGGAATTGGGAGACGAGAAAGAAAGGAGGGAGGGAGGAGGGAGGGAGGGAGGGAGGGAGGGAGAGAAAGGCAAAGGGAAAGAAATGAGAGGGAAGAGAAAGGAGAAAGAGAGAGAAAAGAGGGAGAGAGAAGGAAAGGGAAAATATGGAGACAGAGAAAACACAGAAATTCGGGTAATTCAACGTAAAGCCGAAGAAGTGCACCAATAGGACGTTCTATTTCGGACATGAAAAAGCGAAACACAGGGCAAAGAAACATAAATATAAACGAAAGAAAGAGATTAGAGACGAAGGCCAATCAAGTCAAAATAGAAAAAAAAAAATCTGACAATACATGACCGAGGCAGGTTTGAGGTAAGGG
>NC_061820.1:7356511-7369011 GCF_019202785.1 Penaeus chinensis
CTGGCCTCCACACAGCATGCAAATATTTGTACACCTGTGCAACGCGGTGCAGATGGCCGTGCCTGAACCTCCTCTGTTTCCCCTCGGGTTTTTTTGCACGCCCCCCCCCCCCACCACCACCACCACTGCCCACTATTTCCTTTCGCATGTCAACTTTTTTTCTCTTTCGTGCGTTCATTCCGTGCCATTTTGTGTTCTGGTGCGTCATTTCCCCCCCTTCCTCTATTTTTTTCTCAAATCGATTTATTCTGCACCGCAACTTTATTTCCGTGCATCGACTTCCCTGCAACCCTCTCTCCCACGCCCGTCTCCCCCCACTTTGCGTCAATCCTCATTAGCTGTCCCTTGTGTTAATTGCCTCCACCCCCTTCTCGTGCGTTTTGGTGCGTCAATTCCCACTTAGTATTCAGGTGTTAATTCCTCCTCCTTTGCATTTCCTTCGTCAACTCCTTCCCTGTACGCGGATCAATGGTTACTCTTGCATCACCACGTGTAAGTGAACTTGCTTGTTCGTGTGTGTGAATGCGAATGTGAATGTGAGGTGAGTATGGGTGTGAGTGTGAGTGAGTGTGAGAGTGTGAGTGCGGGCGCGACTGTGCGTGCGTGAGCGTGCTCATGCCTGAGCGTGTGTATGTACGCACGTGCTTGGTGCCTTTCGCGTGTGCTGTATAACTATGACTAACCTATGCGTGAGTATGTGTGTGAGCATGTCATCCCCGCCCCCCCCTTCCGCACCTCGCCACCCTTCACCGTCCGCAAAAACAGAGCGTTACGAAGGGAAGGGGTCGTGACGCGCGACATCAGCTGATCATAAGGTGCGTGCTGACGCTGACGTTGATCGATAACTTCCACATTATCTTTCCTGTCCTCTCCTAACCCCTAACCCCTAACCCCCAACCCCACCTCTATGCCTCCCCAGCCCTCCCCTCGGGCGTGGCGATCGTTCCCTTATCTACTGCCCTCTGAGGTGCGGATCCCCTGGCCAAGCCTCGCCGAAAGAACAGGAGAAAGAAGGAAGGAGAAAGAAGGAAGGGGTCAAAGGGGGATGATAAGCAGATATAGATAGACTGATATAGAGATATATTGATAGATACATGTATATGTATGCATGTGTATATGTATATGTATGTTTATATATTTATAATGCAGTGCCGCATTGATATTGATAAATAACCTTGTATGACCGGGATTCGAACCTTCGCCACTCCAGGCATGACCAGAGTGACCCGTATGGTTTATCATTCTGGTCATACACACACACACACGTGTGTGAGGAGGAGGAGGGGGAGGGGGAGAGAGAGGGAGAAGGAGAAGGAGGGAGGGGGGGAGGGGGGGAGGGGAGGGAGAGAGGGAGAGAGGGAGAGAGGGAGAGAGGGAGAGAGGGAGAGAGAGAGAGAGAGAGAGAGAGAGAGAGAGAGAGAGAGAGAGAGAGAGAGAGAGAGAGAGAGAGAGAGAGAGAGATTACAAAAAGGAAAGAGAGTAGGAGAATGAGAAGGGTGAAGGACAAAGCGAAAACTA
Organism: Penaeus chinensis; assembly: GCF_019202785.1. NCBI lineage: Eukaryota > Metazoa > Arthropoda > Malacostraca > Decapoda > Penaeidae > Penaeus > Penaeus chinensis. Next base: position 7,358,030 of record NC_061820.1, read on the forward strand.
GGAAAGGAACTCTAGATAGGAAGAACTAAGGAAAAATGAAAAGGAGAAAAAAAAACACAAGCCGAAGGGAGGAACAAAAAAGGAAGGAAGGAAGGACGAAGAAGAGGAAGAGAAGCAGAATAAGAAGAAAAGAGGACAAATACGGTAAGAAGAGTGAGTTCGCGAAGATGAAAGATAATGAAATGACGGAGATTAGGGTGCATAACGAGCAAAGAGAGAGGGAAAAAGGGAAAAAGTAGGAGAAGCGACTGGCGTTTGAAAGAGCAAGGGAGAGGGAGTGATCATAACAAGTGAAAGTGGAAAGCTCAGTGAATTCTGGACGAAAAGAAGAAGGAAGAGAAAGAAGAGGAAGAAGGAAGAGAAAGAAGAGGAAGAAGAAGAAGAGGAGGAGGAGGAGGAGGAGAAAGAAGAGGAAGAAGAAGAAGAGAAGAGGAGGAGGAGGAGGAGGAGGAGGAGGAGGAGGAGGAGGAGGAGGAGGAGGAGGAGGAGGAGGAGCAGAAAAAAAGGGACAGGGGGTGAGGAGGAGAAAGAGGAGGATAAGAAAAGGGAGAAGAGGGAAGGGAAAAGGGGGAGGGGATGAGGAGGGGGAGGAGGAGGAAGAGGAGGAAAGAGAAGGGAAGGAAAACAACCGGTCCGGTCTAGATGACAAATTAGGAAGAAGGAAGGGAGAAGACGCGGTAGAAGATACGCAAGGAAAAGAGGAAACGAAGCAACAGGAAGAAAGGGAGGAATAGGAAGGAGAAGGTGGAGGAAGGAAAAGAGGAAAAATAGAAAGGGAGATGACCAATCTGAACCTGAAAGGGAAAAGGAGAAGGGGAAACAAGAAGACAAGAGAATAGGGAGAATAGGAAGAATAGGAGGACGAACGCGGAGGAAAGGAGGAAGGGTCGGCGAGCAGGAAACACAGCCTCATTATCGCCGCGTCGAGGGTCAGCCAGGTAAAGGCAGGCCAATACAGCGCCACGTGTGAACCTGAACGCGGCCACGCCAATACTGCCTCGCTGTCAAATAAATCTGGCTGAACGAATCGTGAAGTTCAAAGGTGATCCAACTTGCTGCTCTCGTTCTCTCTCCGCGATCGGGCACGCATCCGTTCATTCATTAATTCATGCATATACATTATTACACACACACACACACACACACACACACACACACACACACACACACACACACACACACACACACACACACACACACACACACACATATACATGTACATACATATATACACACGTAATATATAAATACATGTATACACACGCAATATATATATATATACACATACATACACATTTACATACATATAGATACATATATACATACATACGCGCACACGCACACAACTACAGAATAACACTACCCTGCAACGCCATCCATATTGCAAGAGGCTCTCGGGGATCGACACCGGCAGAGTGCACCGTCATCCACGTGCATGCATTAACTCCTAACAAAGACTTGAGTCAGAAGCACAACTATATACAGTGTACAGCGAACACTTGTTAAGACACATACACGGACACATACACAATCATACACGAATGTACGCACTGACACACACATACACATACTTTTATAAGTCTACTCTCCTGCCTTTACAGAAACGCACGAAAATACAAGAGCAAAGCGGCAACAACCAAAAAACGCACGAAGACACACGACCAAGCAGATCCCATCCACAAAAACAAACACTGCCCACCGCAACACTTACAGAACGCACGCAAGCAAGCAACCAAAGGCATACCCATTCTCCTCCCCCTCCCTACCAACTCCCCCTACCCAACCCAACCCTCTACTCCCTCCCCCCCCAAAAAAAAAAAAAAAAAGTTATATCGATCGGGCGCGACGACAACTGTTACGGCGCGCACTTCCAAAACGGCCGAGTCGGAATGCCGCCGGCTGGTCCGCCACGGGCGAGTCCTCTCCGCCGTGGCCAGGTGTGGAAGGCGCGGGGAAACGAGTCCCCGACACGCCACGCCTACGAGGAAGGAGGGGAAGAAGAATGGAGTGAAGGAGATCGGGAGATTGAAGCAAAAGAGAAGAGAGAGGAGAGGAGAGGAGAGGAGAGGAGAGGAGAGGAGAGGAGAGGAGAGAAGGAGAGGAGAGAAGGAGAGGAGAGAAGGAGAGGAGAGAAGGAGAGGAGAGGAGAGAAGGAGAGGAGAGAAGGAGAGGAGAGGAGGAGAGGAGAGGAGGAGAGGAGAGAAGGAGAGGAGAGGAGGAGAGGAGAGGAGAGCAGGAGAGGAGAGAAGGAGAGGAGAGAAGGAGAGGAAAGAAGGAGAGGAGAGAAGGAGAGGAGAGAAGGAGAGGAGAGAAGGAGAGGAGAGAAGGAGAGGAGAGGAGAGAAGGAGAGGAGAGAAGAGGAGAGGAGAGGAGGAGAGGAGGAAAGGAGGAGAGGAGGAAAGGAGAGGAGAAGAGGGAGAGGAGAGGAGAGGAGAGGAGAGGAGAGGAGAGGAGAGGAGAGGAGAGGAGAGGAGAGGATTGAGGAGAGAGGAGAGGAGGGTAGGAAGACGTTGTTGATATATTAGAAATTGAGTGAGAGGCAGGGAGGAGTGAGTGAGTGAAGTGAAGAGGAGGGAAGAGGGGAGAGAATCGACCATGCAAACACACCCACAAAAAATACACACGCATTCACACACACTATTCCTCCGTGCCGACACACCCAAGCAAGCACGCCGCACCGGAATTCGAACGAGAAAGAATGTGCGGACTTACCTTGGCACTTCCTTCCCACACACGCACGCACAATTACGCACTCAAGCACGCCCGCATTACGCACACTTCCACCTACATGCAACACTTCGTAAGTTGTCCATTACGCGCCCGGCATTGCTGTTATCATTAAGTGGGATTAAGGCCGCGATAGATCCCTTGCCACGCACACATACAAACACTCGACTATCTTAGCGCCCTTCTTAATGTGAGCCCAGGCACGGTCAACGTAGAAGCTCCTCGTCTCCTTCTCCTCCTTCTTCTTCTCCTTCTCCTTCTCCTTCAACTTTCTTTCTTTTTTTCTTTCTTTCTTCCTCTTTCCCCTTCTCCTCCTCCTCTTTCTTTCCCTATCCCTCCTCCTCCTCCTCCTCCTCCTCTTCACCCCACTTCCTCTCCTTCTACTGCTCTTACTTCCACCTCCGCCTCCGCCTCCTTAATCGAGTGACCCCGGTCTCCTTGAAGGAATTGCCCAGGAGAGAGGCAGTGTGAGATCACATGCATGTTTAATACGTATTGACCGAAACGGGAGTGTGTCGTCTTCCACAGAGCGACCCCTGACCGCATACGGTGAGAGGCCATCACCTCCTCCTTCTCCCTTCCTTGCTGCCACCCGACCTTCCTTTTATCCTCATAATTCTCTCATACTGCTACTTTTATTTTCATACTTCCCACATAATGTTACTTTCATTGAGTCTCCCTCGCAGTTACTTTTCCTCGCAACCTTCCTCATAGTGTTACGTTCATATTCACATAATGATCCCAGTTATCACCTTCACAACTCTCCTACATAGTAACTTTCATCCTCATGTCTTCTTCACATGAGGTACTCTAATTTTCATTTTCTTCGCTTCAGTTTACAGTTATTCGTCCCTTCCTTTTCATAATGATGGTCGTCTCATAATACTTGTCGGGCTAGATCTCCGTACGTTTTCAAATATCATACCTTGAAAATAATCATGACAATTATATAAATACACAACTAATGCAGTCATGATTAATATACAAATAACACGCCATAAATAAATAAATAGATAACATCGCCAGTCATAAATAAGTGATCGAGCAAATCAAATTACACACATATAAATGATTAAACAAATAGGTGACGCCATTTATAAACATATTATGAAAGAAATAACGCCGAACATAATTAATTAACTAATTACGCGACGCTACTCGGAACAAATCATGATATAAATATGCCACTCAAAAATATTGTATCCTTCCAAAGCCTGTAATCTGTAACACCCGAACCAAAATTCATCTCCGACTTGCTACAAGCTACCATCGGGCATACCATACTGTCTAATCCGGTCTAATCCAGTCTAATCCTATAACGGACTCCTCCAATCCAAGGCATCCGCCCCTTTCCTCTCATTTCCTTCTCCTCGCGACCTAATCTCACCCCCACCCCTATACTTCTTTCCCTAATCTCCCTTTTCCCCTTCAAGGTATCCCTGATCAAAAAAGAAGGGAGAGGAGAAGGGAGACAGTCTCGGGGCACGGAAGGGCTGTCAATTAGGTCCCAAGTAACATATTGAGGGAAGAGGAAGATTGGGGGTTAGATTAACCCAGCGGTGATTCCGGTGGTCATTGTGGTAGCACACCACGAGGTACCTTCTGCAATGCCAACTTCCCTCGGGCTAATGATTATAAAGCGCCAGACCCGCGGAGGCAGTTGTGTAGGTGTCACCTTTAACAATTATGGAGACTGTAAAGCTATCTTCGTTACACCCTCCCCTCTCGCGCCCGCCACGACTAGCTTCCCAATAACAACCCGCCACGATCTCCAGCCGCGTGTTAAAAGGGACAGCCATCGCAGGCCGTGCGTGGTTGGGCGGGCGAGAGGAAAACGGCCTTTTGTTTACTCTGCTTGTACGCCGCCTCGCCACACACCCCAAGCTCCATCATTTTAATATATTTTCTCCTTTTCTTTTTTTGTACTTTCCCTGTGAGTCTCGAGCGCTCATATGGGCAACATGCGCACAGACGCCCACACCCATCTTCATTACCATCAGCGCAATCGTTATTAATTATTTATTAATAGTGAAGATGCAGCTAGCGCTTGCGTCGACAACCACATACAAGGTTAAACGCCTTAGTCTCTTCTATCATGTTTATTTCTTTACTTTTTCCTGCATTAGTCAATGCGGGCAAGTGACAACCATACGAGATCCCGGATCACAAACGTCGTGCGTCTCACTGCGCCCCGGCTTCACCTGCTATGTTTAATACTGAGGTGCTATTATTTCATCTCGGCCCGGCAGCGCCAGTCCCGGGGGGAGAAAATTCATTGTTTCCTCACTCGTAAAACAGTCCGCAAGTGACGTTTTCCCGATAAGAAAGATGTCTTGTTATCGCGCTAACGGGCCCGCATCCGAATACATCGCAATCTCCTCTATTCCAAGCTTGCATCGGAACGCCCAGGAACGCGACCACGGCTTCGGGAGGAACGGCGTCGGACAAACCAATGCCGCAGCCGTTCGCAACGCGCCGAAAAGAACGGCAACTCGTCCCCCGGAATCGTCCAACTTTTACGCACGCGAATTTTGCCGGTCAAACGCGGATCGATCGCCGTCGCCGACTTCCCCGAACGAACATCGCCGAGCCAAACACGCAGGACTTCGTTAAAGTCTCGCAACAACTCCTGGATAGTTGCGGCCTTTATAGGTCCTAACTACCTCGTCGACGATAAACAAAGCTTATATCATGCAGCAGGCAGAAGTGGGGGGGGGGGGGTTGAAGTAAGGGGAAATGGAGACAGAATAATAGGGAAAGGCCGAAAGGAAAGAAGAGATGGGAGACAAAAGTGAGGGAAGAATGAAGGTAGTGGACAAGGAAGGGAAAGTAACAAAAATGGAATGGAAAACATACACCACACACACACATATATACACTCTCGTGTGCATGTATGCATGTATGTGTATAAAGAGAGATAATGGTGAAGAGGAAGAGAAAGAGAAAGAGAAAGAGAAAGAGAAAAAGAGAGAGGAGAGAGGAGAAGAGAGAGGAGAGGAGAGAAGGAGAGAAGAGAGAGAGAAGAGAGAGAGAGAGAGAGGAGGGGGATGAGGGAGAGAGAGGGAGAGAGAGAGGAGAGAGAGGAGAGAGGGAGGATGAGAGAGAGAGAGACGGAGGTGAGAGAGAGAGGGAGAGGGAGAGGAGAGAGAGGAATGAGAGAGAGGAGGAGAGGGAGAGGAGAGAGGGGAGGGAGAGGAGAGGGGTGGGGGAGGAGAGAGGAGGAGAGGTAGGAGAGGTAGAGGGAGTAGAGGGAGGTGTAGAGTAAGCGCGGTAGATCTTGGGTGGAGCGGTGCAGTGCATGCATCGCACTGCTTATTGCGACCTATCCGGGACTACAGTCTCATTGGATTGCTTCCGCTCCTTCTCTCTGCTCTCCCCTCCACCTTCTCCCCTCTCTCCTCCGCAGTGCACGCTTGACCGCGATTACGAGAAGGAGTGAAGATGACCTCGCGTAAGATAATCTATTCGAGAGTAGATCTGTCTCCCTGTCTATCGTCCCCCCCTCTCTCCCTTCTCCCCTCTCACTTCCTTCCCTTCCCTCTCCCTCCCTCTCACCCTCCTCCCTCTACTCCCTCTCTGCCCTCTCCCTCTCCTCCTCTCTCCATCTCATCTGCGAATCTCTTCTCCTCTCTCTTCTCTCCTCTCTGCTCTCCCGCCTCTTCCCCACCTCTCTCGTCTCCCTCTCTCCTCCCTCTCCCTGCTCGCCCTTACATCCCGTCTCTCGATGGCATGTGCTAAACTGATCTCGCCTTCAATAACTTCTATTCGAAAGTCTTCCTCCCTCCTCCTGTCTCTCTCCTCCCTCTCTCTCCTCTCCTCTCCTCTCCTCTCTCTCTCTCTCTCTCTCCTCTCTCCCTCTCTCTCCTCTCCTCTCCTCTCTCTCTCTCCTCTCCCTCTCTCCTCTCTCCTCTCTCTCTCTCCCTCTCCCTCTCTCTCTCTCTCTCTCTCTCTCTCCCTCTCTCTCTCTCTCTCTCGTGCTGGAACAACGAGCAAGACCGAATGCGTCCTGTTGCCCGGGCCGCTCACGACACCCTGGAATCCAGCTTGTAATCCTTGGATCACCGAGCGGGATTAACAGGTCACCGTTGCGGTTGCAGTTAAGAGCTGTCCCCCTTTGTTACTTCCATCGAAAATAGTCATAAAAGAGGCATTTCCCTGCATGCCCGATATCTCTGGATAACTCCAGTGGTGTTTAACGTTCCGCATCGAGGTTTTAAATTCAGATGTTAAATGACCACGATATACCTGCGATCGTTCCGCCGTGCGTTAAGTATTAATAGTCTTCTCGTCACTGCCATTTTTAGGGCGCAGTTTCGTCTAACTATCCCTGTTATCTGCATACGACTCTCTTTACTTCTACGCAACCTCGTTTTGTCTATCCTTCAACCGCCTTTAAATACTTGTTTTCTCACCCTACATAAGCACTATCCTCGTAGTTATCCGTATCCCTAGCGTACTTATTTTAGTGTTCCTTTTATTGTATCATACATCTCCTATTTGTATCCCATTTGCAAAAACCGTTTAAATCATGAAGTGGATAAAATTGCAGTGATGGCAGCCTCTCTAATTTAAGAGCGAATAACAGGAAAAAATAGTCTTTTGATAATGACATCACCCTGGCCCCGCGCTTGTGCTATACCCAGCGTCTTTGGAGTGCCTCGGCAGGCAAAACACACGAGCAAAACAAGTAGTAGTTGTTTTGTCTATCACAACTTCCAAGTTTCTCCTGTCACTGACTAAAAAAGTAAACCGGTGTTAATGACCATCCCACGATATAAAAAAAAAAAAATCGATGAAAATTGCCCCGTATGCATATACTGTCGATTTCGTTCTCGCGCGCAATACCACCGCCTTTCCGTCCCTCCCCCCACCCCAACCACTCACTTCCGGCAACAGTCGACGTCATCATCAATGGTAATAACCACCCTTCACACTAATGCCGTGATATCCTCTTCAAAATTATTTAGTAAGAAGATCCGATGTCCATAAACCGAAAACCACGATAACCAACTAACGGCCTCGAGGAAAGAAGTTTAACGGGATGCCGGTAGAGCACTTCCCTACGAATATAATACAACTCTCCTTTACATTCATCTTTTTTTTTATCGCTTTCTCTTTCAGCATAGCACGCCTCTTCTCACACGCTCTTTATTCAACTTTGAACCCCATGACCTTGCTAAGGAGAGCGATGGGCATTTCCATAAGTGTATACAACAGCAAAAACCACGTTTTCTTTACTGCGTCGAAATGACAAAACAAAGACCCTGTCAAAGCCACTCATTACTTCAAAAATCGAATGCTATCAAGTGATTAGCAAATGGGCGATACATGAGAGACAACGATGGTGACCTTTTACGTCTTGTGTTGGAATCGCTTCTCATTGTGTATTCATGTAGCATTGTCCCCTTCCGAGAAGACATCAATAAATACCTCCAAACTCCTGTTCTAAATGTGTGCATTACAGCGTGAAAAACAAAATAAGACAATCGAAAAGCGGGGCAAAATAATAACGAAAATAAGATCACCAGAGAAAGGGAAAAGTTTGACAGAGACGCGATGCTCACATGTCCAAACACAAACTTGGCCCAATGTAAACAAAGCCTCGCGACCACTCTTCGTCTTTCGAGAACTTTAAATATATGTACTCACCACAAATAGGAGGTTGAAGATGAAGAGGAGATACTTTATACACTTCATTCCCGTGTCGAGAGCCATTATTGAGGGATCCTTATTCACGAGCGTATACGTTCACTCTCACCACTGGCTGAGCCACAACTGAGGAACCACGAGAGAAAACCGACCCAACGGGAGGGAGCGCGGAGGGATACACAGGTAAATGAAGATAATATCGTGATTTACTGGCGACGCACTTTATGCTGCGAATTAATATTTTATTAAATGATATCAGATTATCAAGTTAAGCAAGGCGTTTTTTGATTTGCAAGCTCCTTTCCATATAACTGAGTAATGTTTCTGGAACTAGTTTTTTGTGCGGAGGGATGGCTCTAGGAGTCACGACAGGTAAGAGAAAGGGTTATTGAAGGATGAATTACCTTTAACTGGGCTGCGGTCAGTAATTATTCGTAATTTTGATATCATAGCCACTAACCAGTGTTTTAATGAGAGGCGCATTTCCAGAAGAAAGCCCCTTGTATCTTCAACAATAACATCGTAACTTCCGGTGATGGATTTCAATGCAGTTGGATCTTGCCTCTCCTTGCTATTACGCAACCGAAGGAGCCACATCAAAACAAAACAAAGAAATAGCCGAGGGGAGAACCGGAGCAACGAAATAGAACCTTGAAACCAAATCGATACGCCGCACCAACCTTCATAAATAAAACAACGAGACTAATACACATAATCGTACATTCACACAGCCATCTTGATCTATGTCGAGACGTGTACCCAAAAATGCTGGAGAAAATGCTTGCGTCGCCGGATATAACGGAGATGTCAGTTTTCGAGGAACAAACAGGATAAAACAGCATCCATAATTTCCCCTGCGATGCCATTAGGTTTGGGCCCACGAAAGAAGGTCATGTTTTTTTTAGAAATATTTCTGCAAAATGGGGTTACCCTCTATAATACGGGGTGGTTTGATTAAATAGCTCTTTTTAGATGACGATGGAAAAAGAATTTGCTGAAAAGTTCGTAGAGGTAGATGTTGAAATTAATCCTGTAATGGAATATGGACTTTGTAAACATTCTTTTTTTTTTTTAGTTTTTTTTTTTTTTTTTGCTCTGTTTTCGCTTCTCGACCCCCCCCCCCTCTCTCTCTCTATCTCCATCTATCTACCTATCTATCTATCTATCTATATATCTATCTCTCTCTCCTCTTTCTCCCCCCCCCCCCCCTCTCTCTCTCTCTCTCTCTCTCTCTCTCTCTCTCTCTCTCTCTCTCTCTCTCTCTCTCTCTCTCTCTCTCTCCTTCTCTCTTACACACACGCTATTAAACAACCTTTCACTCTCTTTCCCGTTCCCTTCCAATCTCCTCCCCATTCCTGTTTTTCCGTCTCTCTCTCTCTCTTTCATTCTCTCCCTCTCTCCCTCTCCTTCCCAGTCCTCACAATGTCTCCGCTGCACTCATGAAGGGCGCTGTCCCGCACGACATCTTAAATGTATCTCGTCCCCGACCTTCAGACCTTAACTAACCTTATAGTCATGTGGAAAAGACTTTACAGGGGAAGATTTTATAGAGAAATGGAGAAATGTGATAAACAGAAATGGAAACTATAGAGAAGTAACTGAAGGTATGTGATATAGAAACGGAAGAGAAGAAAATCGGTTGTGGGGTATTGTTCATGTTTATTAGTAGTCTGTAGAATAGATTGTTGTTTCTTTAAAAAATCCAAAATGAAATATTTTTCTATTTCGACCAACAACAGGATACGCCCCTTCCTTGGGAATAACGTTTTCTAGATAGCCAATTCATTATCTCTCTCTCTCTCTCTCTCTCTCTCTCTCTCTCTCTCTCTCTCTCTCTCTCTCTCTCTCTCTCTCATATCCAGATATGTCTCCCCCTTCTCTCCTCATCCTTTCTCTTTTTTTCCAAATTTTTCTCTCTCCGCCCCTCTTCCCTTTCTCTTCGTCCTATTTTCATTCCTCTTTACCCCTTCCCCCTTTCTTCCTATATCTCTTCACCCTATCTTCCTCGCATCTTCACTGACGTCGCCCTAACAAAAGCAGGTCACGTGATACCAAGAACTCCGCCCAGGGAACACCTTTCGGTAACTACTGTACTCACGAGACGCAGAGGGTGATCAGACAGGCCCTTCCGATGGTGATTGGGACCGTAAATGGGTCTCCGTTGATGGGGCAACATAAGTGGGTAATCGCTTTGATGGGTGAGGGAGGGTGCGAGGAATGGGAAGGATGAGTGAGGGAGAATGTGAGGGCTGGGAAGAGTGGGTGACGGTGGAGGATGGTGTGAGGGGTGGGGGAGAATGTGAAGGATGAGAGGGAAGGATGAGGGTGGAGGATAATGTGAGGGGTGAGGGAGAATGTCAAGGATGAGGGTGAAGGATGGTGTGATGGTGAGGGCTGAGTGGGGACGAATGGTTTGAAGGTGAGGGTGAGTGCGAGTGAGAAGAGAAATGGTGAGTGAGGATGAGGGATGGTGAGATGATGACGGTTGAGTGGGGGGGCGAGAATGAGGGAGAGGATGTGGGTGTGTGAGGGTCCAGGGAAATGTTTAAGTGGGGAGGGAGAGGTGAGGGTGAGTCTGGGTACAGGGAGGCGTGAGAGTCAGAGTG